>NW_003852489.1:2501273-2506812 GCF_000181295.1 Otolemur garnettii
TTGAGCCACAGGCGCCGAGCCGATGTGGGCTAATCTTACTGGAGTTAGATGACATCTCAAAGTGGTTTTGATTTGCATTTCTCTGATGATTAAGGATGATGAACAATTTTTCATATGTTTGTAGGTCATGCTCCTGTCTTCATCAGAGAAGTTTCTGTTCAAGTCTCTTGCCCACATGGAAATAGGATTATTTATTCTTTTCTTATTGATCAGTTAGAGTTCTCTAGTTATCAGACCTTTGTCAGAAGTGTAAAGTACAAAAATCATCCCCAGGAGTATTTTCATTCTAAAAGAAAGATTTGTAGATTAAAATGAATCTCGACCTGAAAGCCACGCTGGGAACATTCCCAATTACTCATTATGGGTGTGGCCTGTGGCAAGTCTCTCGCGCGCTATGGTCTCAGTTTTTTCTCTGTAAAATGGGAATTTAAAACTCTTACTTTAATGAGTTGTCAGGATTAAATGAGAAATCACCTGAGAAGCGCTTGCCTAGAACATGGCATGTGTTCAAAACACATGATTTCTGTGCTCTGCCTCCCACCCACGCCTCTAAATGGAGGAGCTCCGCCCATTTGGGGGTCCTTCTGTTTCAGTGCCCAGCCTGGACCTGACCTCGTTGTCTTCGGAGGTGGGTTGCGATGCTCCTGCTCTGGCAGTGAAATGCGACTTCAACAGCCCTTACCGCACCATCTCAGGAGACTGTAACAACAGGTGCTTGGGCAAGGGTGGACGTGAGGGACAGACGTGCCGCCCCACCAGGGGCTTTGCTCCTTGGGCATTCTAGGCAGAACTGCTACTGCCGCTGCCAATGCCCTGCCCTCCCGGACTTGCACGCCCAACTTTCCACTTTCTAAAGATCACGAGTCTCCAGCAGTCCCAGGGACCCCGCAATCTCACGGGAAGAGACACCTTTCCCCAAAGCAGAGGGGCCCGCGCCCTCAGGAGCGGTTCGGAAACCCGTTTGACTCTTGCCCTCTGCGTCCCCTTTCCCTCCGGCGGAGGCTCCCGGGGATCCCTCAGGGGGTCTGGAGCTGTGGAATCCCGGGCTCAGTGGGGCTAGAACCCGAAGCTGAGGGCGGATCTTGGCTTTCAGGAGGAGCCCGGCGCTGGGCGCCGCCAACAGGGCGCTGGCGAGGTGGCTGCCGGCCGAGTACGAGGACGGGCTCTCCCTGCCCTTCGGGTGGACTCCGGAGAAGACGCGGAACGGCTTCCCTGTCCCGCTGGTGAGGGTGGGCCGGGGAGGGGAGGCGATGATGGGAATCAGAGGGAAGGGATGTGCCCCCCAGCACACACGGAAAGGAAGACGTAGGTGGGAGGGTAGAGGGACCCGCTGCGGAGCCGCTTCCCGGAGAGAGAGGATTTGGACTGGCCACTAGGCGGCAGCAGAGCTCGGAGCACGGAGCCCAGCCACGTGTTGGTCGACTCCCAGCTGCCGCAGGCCAGATACCCTGGGGTCTCCCGGGCAGATGGCCTCCCAGCCCCATCCTGCTGGCGCGTACCCCTGCCCCAGCCCCTGGCGTGCATCAGCTGTCGTTTGCCTGGAGGTCCTATCTGTTGGCCTCATCGGAGCTGGCAGGCCCTACTAGAGCCCCTCTTTTAAATCCTCAGACACCCGGCACCTCCGTGGCACTCACTTCGCAAAGCAGCCTGTCTTTATTTTCCCTCTCCCTAATGGGAAGGGCACTGGCCTTGCAAGTCATCAAGTCATACAGACCGGGGTCGGTTCCCATCCCTGCCCCTTTGTAGCTGCAGGACCGTGGAGAACTGACTGACCCTCTCCAGGATTCAGTCTCCTCCTCTACAAGATGGGGTAATGCCACTCACCTCACAAGCTCCTCATGAGAATTAAATGGACCTGTTACATTGTCGGCCCTTAGTAAACCCTAGTTGAATCTGAATCCTCAAAGCGCTTTTTCCTCCAGTCCACCCTCCCTTTCTCTCTCCATCTGTAGGCACGCAAGGTATCCAACGAGATTGCCAACTACAGGGATGAGAAGGGTGTCCTGGACCAAAACAGGTCCCTATTCTTCATGCAGTGGGGCCAAATTGTGGACCACGACCTGGGATTTGCTCCAGACACTGAGCTGGGGAGTAGTGAGTTCTCCAAAGCCCAATGTGATGAGTACTGTATCCAGGGAGGCAACTGCTTTCCCATCATGGTAGGTCCTGCGGCTGTCTGGATGTCTCTGATGAATCCCTTGCCCACCCTGATATAAGAGACACTTCCAATCCTTCAGCTGGGATCTCTTGGTGGATCTTAGATACTCATTTGATAGCTTCTCAAGCCTCTCACATCTCTACATTCACTCATCCCTTTATTCAGTAAATAGACATTAACTACCTAATCCATGCCACCTAATACATAGAGCATGGAGATACAAAAGTTTATAAGACACTGCTCCTGCTCTCAAGAACAAAGGGCCAACATGGAAATGAATAAGTAAACTACTAATGGCAATACTGGGAAGCTCTGGGGAGCTTTGGGAAGCACCAGCAGTGGTAACACCGGGAGGCTTAATAGAAATGCAAATGCTCAAGCCTTGCCCCAGACATTGGGAAATACATTCAACATTGTACCAAGATTCCCAGGCAACTTATCTTATACACAGTAAAATATTCAAAACACTGCTGTGAGTCACCCTAAAAGATGACTTCAGCTCCCAGAGGAAGCTGAAATTTGGATGAATCAAAGTAAGCAGCAAGGATTTATGGGAATTTCCAGCAGGAAGAGAGAGGATCTTGCAGGGGTAAACCTCTTCTTTTCATTCATGGGCTTTACAGCTAGAGAAAAAGTAATTCACTTCAACAACAACTCAAGGCTATGTGCTGTGGTATAAAGCCTATGCACTGTGGAGTGAAGCCAATATAAATCTAAATCCTACATCTTTCCCTTCCAGTTGTAAGTTCTTAGGCAAGTTACTTAACTGCCCTGAGCCTCAGTTTCCTCACCTGTAAAATAGGACTGAATTGTCCACCTTACGGGGTTTTCCGAGGACAGAAGTGAGATAAAGTATACATAATGCCTGGCACATAGTAGGCCCAAAAATAAATGATAGCTGTTATTAATAGTAATTATTAACATCTCATGTCTGTTTTCCCACTCAGGGAAGTCAGGACTCCCTTCCCATTGAAAATTCAGAGCCCTCACTATAAAGGACTGAATGACTACCCTCAGCTCTTTTACACAGCAGGATGTAATGAACTTCAGGGTATTATGGGTCCAGGGTGTGCAATATCAGCAGGAAGTGTCTAGGGTCAGCATCTGTTACTGGGATCCCGGGAGGGTGCCATCAGCATCTTTGCATGCAGACTTGCCCTGGGAAGAGGTCACCAGGGCCCAGCTGTGCTACCTTTGCCTGGTCTCATATACCCAACCTCTCTGCAGTTCCCACCCAATGACCCCAAGGTGAGGACTCAAGGGAAGTGCATGCCTTTCTTCAGAGCCGGGTTCGTCTGTCCCACTCCGCCCTACCAATCACTGGCCAGAGAACAGATCAATGCTCTGACCCCCTTCCTGGATGCCAGTCTCGTGTATGGCACCGAGCCAAGCCTGGCCAGCCGTCTCCGCAACCTCAGCAGCCCCCTGGGCCTTCTAGCTGTCAACCAGGAGTTCTCAGACCATGGGCTGCCCTACCTGCCTTTTGTCAACAAGAAACCAAGCCCCTGTGAGTTCATCAACGCCACTGCCCAGGTGCCCTGCTTCCTAGCAGGTAAGTCTAGGCTGGGAGAAGAAGGGCCCAAGGACAAGGGGGTTATCCAAGGAGGCTTTGCTCCTTTCTCATCCTCTTGCTGGAAAAATACACAGCACACCAAACCACTGCTGACCCTGGCACTGGTCCAGGACTGGCAGAAGGACCCAGATGAATAGAGAAGCCAAGAACATGTGTTCACCGTAATACAAAATGAGGACATCCAGAAAAGCTCAAAGAAAATAAAAAGAAAATTCACCCAATCCCACCACCCACGAGAAATCATCATTAACAATTTTTAAGGCCTATCATTCCAGTATTTTTTTTTTGTCATAGATGTAGTTCTACATTGTTTTACATAATTGGGGTTCTACTATAAATAATGCTCTGGAAGCTGACGCCTTCTCTTAATACACTCCAAGCCATTAACTATCTACAGCATGATGCTTAATGGCTGCCTGGTGCTGCCTAACATTTTAGGAAGTATAGTTTATTTTCTCAACTCTATGTGGACACGTTTAGTTATTTCTAGTTTTCTGTGCAATTGTTTAGGTAATGAATATCTTTACTGATGAAACTTGGTTCTCATTTTCAGTACACCTATCAAGACAATTTTGTGGAAGAGGAAGTTCTAGATTAAGAGGAATGTGTATATAAGGCATTGAGTAAACAGCCCCATTCTGTACAACCTGTGCATGACCAAAGCCCTCCTAATTCTGTTCATTCCAGGGGCTCACGCCCTCCTGGTCCTCTGTCTCTGGCTTCTGGGGACCTTTCCTCCTTCAAAATTCTACTCTCCTGGGACAACCCCCCTGACCACCCTGACATGGCAGAAAGCCTGCCCAGAGACCAAGATGTGTTGGTACATCTTTTGGATTTTGTGTTCACACATACCCCACGTCAATCCAGACACAAAGCCAAACTCTTCCCTTGTTTTCATAAAAATATGCACTAACACCAAGAATTTATGAATTCAGTAGACATGCCTAAAGATTGGAGGACCCTGGTCTTTCACCATTTAATTGCCTCCCATCCTTACTCCTTTCCAGGCCCTGAATAGGTTCTAGGCCCCCCATCTAGATTACTCTCTCTTTATTACCTAGAGGCATTCAGCCCTGCCCAGGCTCTTACCTCAAACCTGCATTCCTAAAACCTTCAAAGTTGTTCAATAAAGTCTCTGAAAAGCCCCTCATTTATTTCAACTGCCCTTCTTAGCAGGTAGTTGAATTATAATTAACAAAACTTTCCCTCCTTGCATCTCACAGGTGGCCTTTATTACATTCCTGTCTGATAGACTTTTTTATTCCCACTTTCATGGGCAAGGAGACTGAGGTTTAAAAACATTAGTAACTTGCCCAAATAAGAAAGCTAAAAAATATGTGTATAGACCTAAGTTAAACCCTGTGATTCTTCTCCCATTCCCCATCCATCCCTCTCCACCTGATTCTCAAAAGTTAACTGGCAGGAGGGGCTTGGAAGAGGGTTCTGTTACCAGATCCCAGAGGCCACCTTCCCGTCTTCTGTGTTTTCAGGAGATTCCCGAGCCTCAGAGCAGACCCTGCTGGCCACTTCCCACACCCTCTTTCTCCGCGAGCACAACCGACTGGCTAGAGAGCTGAAGAGACTCAACCCTCAGTGGGATGGAGAAAAGCTCTACCAGGAAGCCCGGAAGATCCTAGGAGCCTTCATGCAGGTAGGAGGTCCAGGCCCACCTGGCTTCGGCTCCTGGCTCAGTCCTCTACTCGCCTCCTCTGTTTCCAGACCTCTGCGTCCGTCTTCTCCTCTGCTACTTCTCTCCCATGGTCTCATTTTTATAAATGCCCCCCCCCTTGCATTTCTCAGCTTCTCTG
>NW_003852489.1:2506832-2515334 GCF_000181295.1 Otolemur garnettii
GCCACTGCCCAGGTGCCCTGCTTCCTAGCAGGTAAGTCTAGGCTGGGAGAAGAAGGGCCCAAGGACAAGGGGGTTATCCAAGGAGGCTTTGCTCCTTTCTCATCCTCTTGCTGGAAAAATACACAGCACACCAAACCACTGCTGACCCTGGCACTGGTCCAGGACTGGCAGAAGGACCCAGATGAATAGAGAAGCCAAGAACATGTGTTCACCGTAATACAAAATGAGGACATCCAGAAAAGCTCAAAGAAAATAAAAAGAAAATTCACCCAATCCCACCACCCACGAGAAATCATCATTAACAATTTTTAAGGCCTATCATTCCAGTATTTTTTTTTTGTCATAGATGTAGTTCTACATTGTTTTACATAATTGGGGTTCTACTATAAATAATGCTCTGGAAGCTGACGCCTTCTCTTAATACACTCCAAGCCATTAACTATCTACAGCATGATGCTTAATGGCTGCCTGGTGCTGCCTAACATTTTAGGAAGTATAGTTTATTTTCTCAACTCTATGTGGACACGTTTAGTTATTTCTAGTTTTCTGTGCAATTGTTTAGGTAATGAATATCTTTACTGATGAAACTTGGTTCTCATTTTCAGTACACCTATCAAGACAATTTTGTGGAAGAGGAAGTTCTAGATTAAGAGGAATGTGTATATAAGGCATTGAGTAAACAGCCCCATTCTGTACAACCTGTGCATGACCAAAGCCCTCCTAATTCTGTTCATTCCAGGGGCTCACGCCCTCCTGGTCCTCTGTCTCTGGCTTCTGGGGACCTTTCCTCCTTCAAAATTCTACTCTCCTGGGACAACCCCCCTGACCACCCTGACATGGCAGAAAGCCTGCCCAGAGACCAAGATGTGTTGGTACATCTTTTGGATTTTGTGTTCACACATACCCCACGTCAATCCAGACACAAAGCCAAACTCTTCCCTTGTTTTCATAAAAATATGCACTAACACCAAGAATTTATGAATTCAGTAGACATGCCTAAAGATTGGAGGACCCTGGTCTTTCACCATTTAATTGCCTCCCATCCTTACTCCTTTCCAGGCCCTGAATAGGTTCTAGGCCCCCCATCTAGATTACTCTCTCTTTATTACCTAGAGGCATTCAGCCCTGCCCAGGCTCTTACCTCAAACCTGCATTCCTAAAACCTTCAAAGTTGTTCAATAAAGTCTCTGAAAAGCCCCTCATTTATTTCAACTGCCCTTCTTAGCAGGTAGTTGAATTATAATTAACAAAACTTTCCCTCCTTGCATCTCACAGGTGGCCTTTATTACATTCCTGTCTGATAGACTTTTTTATTCCCACTTTCATGGGCAAGGAGACTGAGGTTTAAAAACATTAGTAACTTGCCCAAATAAGAAAGCTAAAAAATATGTGTATAGACCTAAGTTAAACCCTGTGATTCTTCTCCCATTCCCCATCCATCCCTCTCCACCTGATTCTCAAAAGTTAACTGGCAGGAGGGGCTTGGAAGAGGGTTCTGTTACCAGATCCCAGAGGCCACCTTCCCATCTTCTGTGTTTTCAGGAGATTCCCGAGCCTCAGAGCAGACCCTGCTGGCCACTTCCCACACCCTCTTTCTCCGCGAGCACAACCGACTGGCTAGAGAGCTGAAGAGACTCAACCCTCAGTGGGATGGAGAAAAGCTCTACCAGGAAGCCCGGAAGATCCTAGGAGCCTTCATGCAGGTAGGAGGTCCAGGCCCACCTGGCTTCGGCTCCTGGCTCAGTCCTCTACTCGCCTCCTCTGTTTCCAGACCTCTGCGTCCGTCTTCTCCTCTGCTACTTCTCTCCCATGGTCTCATTTTTATAAATGCCCCCCCCCCTTGCATTTCTCAGCTTCTCTGTGCCAAAATGATTCCCTGAATTCGGAGGGCTGGAGAGTCATCCAGATGTTGATCCCTTTCGTCTATCTGCCTTGCTGCCATCACTAGGACCACAGGCTCTGTTACTCCTGGGACTACTTAATGCACCGTAGTGATTTGGATAATTTTGATTTGATTCTATTCCTTTTAAATTCTCTATACCTAAGCCACATGTCATGGGTATACCCAGCTGGCATTGCTGATTGGCTAATTGACTAACTAGAAGAGAATTAGAGAGATTAATATGTTAGGCTGGGTGTAGGGGCTCACACCTGTAATCCCAGCACTCTGAGGGGCTGAGGCAGGTTGAGACTAGCCTGAGCAACATAGTGAGATCCCATCTCTAAAAAAATAATAAAAAACTATCCAGCTATGGTGCCTGTAGTGTTTGCTGCTCAGGAGGCTGAGGTAGGAGGATCACTTGAACCCAGGAGTTCAAGGCTGCAGTGAGTTGTAATTATATCACTGCACTGCAGCCTGGGTGACAGACCCTGTCTCTAAAATTTTTTAAAAAGTTGACATGTTTATATTAACCATGCATATATATTTTAGACATTTTATTTTGAAATAATTATAGATTCTCAGGAAGTTGCAAAAAATGTAGAGAGGTCCCATGCACCCCTCATCCAGCCTCCCCCAGTGCTAACATCTTTCATAACCATGATACAATAGCAAAAGCAGGAAGTTTAACATTGATACAAACTGTAGAGCTTATTCAGACTCCCAGCTATAAATACAATCGTCTATGCGTTTGTGTCTGCATAGCCCTATGCAATTTTATCACAAGTGTAGCTTTATGTAACCACCACCACAATAAAGATACTTATCTGACATCTGACACTCATGGTGTCCCATCATAACAGCATCCACCTCTCACTCCTGTATCCCTAACCCCTGACAACCACTAATCTCTTCTCCATCTCTAACATAATTATGTTATTTCACAAATGTTATATAAATGGAATTATACAGTAGGTATCCTTTTGAGGTGCCCTTCTTTCATTTCACATGATACCTTGGAGGTTTATCCAAGTGGTTGCATGTATCAATAGTCCATTCCTTTCTGTAACTGAGTAGTGTTCCACGGTACGGACGAACCACAGTTTGCTTAACCATGTACCTACTGTGGGACATTTGTCTAGCTTCCATCTGGGACTATTATAAATCAAGCTGCTATAGACACTCATGTATAAATTTCTACATGAAAATAAATTTGTATTTCTTTGAGCTGTATGACTAAGAGTGCCATCACGGGTTGTAGGGTAAGTCCATTTATAGCTTAAAAACAAACTGCCAAACTGTTCTTCAGAATGGCTGTACCATTTGACATTCCCGCCAGCAATGAATGCCTGATCTAGTTTCTCAGCATCCTGAGCGTGTCATCATTGTTTTTAATTTTATCCTTTCTGATAGGTACTAACATCTCGTTGTGGTTCTAATTTGCATTTCTCTAATGGCTACTGATGTTGACCGCCTTTCTATGTGCTCATATGCCATCTGTGTATCCTCTTGAGTAAAATAACTGTTCATATATTGTGCCTATTTTCAAACTGGACTGTTTGCCTTTTAATGTCGAGCTTTGAGAGTTATTCATATATTTTAGACACAAGTCCTTTGTCAGATATGTGACTTGCAGATATTTTTTCCCCATCTGTAATTTTTTTTTTCCATCCTCTTAACAGGGTCCTTTGCAAGGCAGAAACTTTTCATTTTTATCAATTTTTTTCTTTCATGGATTGTGCTTATGGTATCAAGTCTCGGAACTCTTCCTACTCATAGGTCACGAGGATTTTCTCCTTTTTTTTATTCCTAGAATTTTTATAGTTTTATGTTTTACATTTACATCCATGATCCATTTGGGGTTAAGTTTTATATAAAGTGTGAGGTGGCTTGGATTGAGATTTTTTTTTTAATTTGAAATAAAAGTGCGCATACAAACAACCAAGTCACAATATTTGAATTTGTTAGGTAGAGTCCCTCTTTTTAAGTTATGTCCAGCACCCAAAAGGTATGCTGTATACCCCTACATTATGCTCATTCAGTGGGACACCCCAAACCCCCTTCCCTCCCCCTCTCCCTTGTTCTTCCTCCCCCCATCTTGAATTGAAATGAGTTTTTCTCCTATGTGGGTGTGAATTAGATCATCTACTGGCTTCATATTAGTATTGAATACATTGGATTCTTTCTTTTCTGTACTTGTGATACTTTACTGAGAAGAATGTATTTCAACTCCATCCAGTTTAATACAAAAGATGTGAAGTCACCATCTTTTTTATGTCTGAGTAGTATTCCATGGTATACATATACTACAGGGTTGGTTGGTTTGTTTTTTGAGACAGAGTCTCAAACTGTCACCCTGGGTAGAGTGCTATGGCATCACCACTCACAGTAACCTCCAACTCCCAGGCTTAAGTGATTCTTTTGCCTCATCCTCCCAAGTAGCTGGGACCACAGGTGCCTGCTACAACACCCAGCTATTTTTTGGTTGTAGTTGTCATAGTTGTTTGGCAGGCCCAGGCTGGATTCGAACCCACCAGCTCTGGTATATGTGGCTAGTGCCTTAGCCACTTGAGCTACAGGTGCCGAGCCATATATTACAGTTTGTTAATCCAGTCCTGGGTTGATGGGCATTTTCCACAAGGTTGTTTCCACATCTTGGCGATTATGAATTGAGCTGTGATAAACAATCTAGTGCAAATGTCCTTATGAGAAATTGATTTTGTTTTTCTTCTGGGTAGATGCCTAGTAGTGCGATTGTGTGGTCAAGTGGGAGATCTAATTTGAGTTCTTTGGGGGTTCTCCATACTTCTTTCCAAAGAGGCTGCATTAGTTTGCATTCCCTCCCACAGTGTAAAACTGTTCCCCTCTCTCCACATCCACACCAGCATCTGCAATCTGCAACTTGGGGACTCTGTGATGCTAATCTTACTGGAGTTAGGTGATATCTTAGAGATTGTTTTTTTTCCTTTTTCTTATTTTTTTTTCCTTATGGATGTCTACTTCAGGACCCACTTATTGAATAAGCCATTCCTTCTTCATTGAATTGTTTTTGTTCCTTTGTCAAAACGTTTTGGCATATTTATATGGATCTATTTTATATTTCTGGGTCATCTATTCCAATAATCTCTATGCCCAATCCTGCATCAGTACCACAGTGTTCAATTACTGTACCTATATAGTAAGTCTTAACACACTTTCTGCTTCTTTTTTCAAAATAGTTTTGGTTATTCTAGGGTCTTTCCCTTTCCATAAATGTCTTTAAATAACTTTGTATATGTCTGCAAAGAACATTTGCTGAATTCTGAAAGAAATTGTGATCAAAATATAGATCAGGTTAGGGAGAATTTATATCTTTACATTGTTGAGTTTTCCAATCCCGTAAACACTGTACATCTCTCCAATCTTTAGGTTTTTCTTTGATTCCTTTAATCAGTATTTTGTAATTTTTATCATACAGATCTCACACATGTTTTGTTGAATTTTTTACCTAAATATTTTATTTTCTTTGGAGGAACTGTAAGTAGTACTATATCTTATCTACCATTTGTACTTGTTCATTATCAGTGTCTAAAAATATAATTGATTTTTTTGTATGTTGATTTTGTATCGTGGGATCTTGCTGAACTCAGCCCTGGAAGTTCTACAGATTTGGGGGGATTTTCTTCATAGATAACAATGTAATCAGCAAATAAAGACAGTATATTTCTTCTTTTCTAATCCATATTATTTTTATTTCTTTTTCTTGCCTTATTAATGCCTCAGACTTCCCAGTGGCTAGAACTTTCAGTACTATTTTGAATGAGAATGAGATAACATCATCTTCCCAATCTTGGAAAACATTCAATATTTCACCATTAAGTATAATATTAGCTGTAAATTTTTTGTAGATTCTATTTATGAGGGAAAGGAAGTTATGCTCTATTCCTAGTATACTGAGAGTCTATCATGAATAGGTGTTGATCTTTTGTCAAATGGTTTTTCTGCATCAATTGATATGATCATATGATTTTTCTTCACTCAGTATGTTTTTCTTGCTTTGGATTTATTTTCATCTTCTTTTTCTAATTTTTTGAGGTACAACCTTAGATAATTGATTTGTGTTATGATCTTTTTCCTATTTTCTCATGTATTTGGTGCTATAAATTTCTCCCTTAGCACTGAGTTATCTACATTCCACAAATTTTGTTTTTTTTATTCCACAAATTTTGATTTGCAGTGTTTTCAGTTTCATTCAGTATATATTTTTTAAATTTCCTTTCAGACTTCCTCTTTGATTATTTATTTTTTTAATATTTATTTTACTTTTTTATTTTTGGAGACAGAGTAGACTGTCATCCTGGGTAGAGTGCCATCACATAGCTCACAAGAACCTCAAACACTTGGGCTCAAGCCATCCTCTTGCCTCAGCCTCCCAAGTAGGTGAGACAACCAGGTGCCCTGACACCCAGCTGGTTTTTTCTATTTGTAGCAGAGATGAGGTCTTGCTCTTGCTCAGGCTGGTCTCAAACTCCTGAGCTCAGGCAATCCACCCACCTCAGTCTCCCAGGATTACAGGCATGAGCCACCATGCCTGGCCTCTCTTTGATAATTTAGAAATAAGTTATTTAATTTATAAGTATTTGTAGATTTTCTATTGCCTTTCTGTTACTGATTTTCAGTTTGATTTCATCAATCAGACAATGTATTCTATATGATTTTTAAGTCTTTTAAATTTATCAAGATTTGTTTTATAATCCTGGCAAGGTCTGTTTTGCTAGATGTTCCATGGATCCTTAAAAAGAATGTGTATTATGGCCAGACACAGTGACTCATGCCTGTAATCCTAGAACCCTGGGAGGCCAAAGTGGATGGATTGCTTGAGCTCAGGAGTTTGAAACCAGCCTGAGCAAGAGTGAGACCCCATCTCTACTAAAAACAGAAAAACTAGTTGGGCATAGTGGTGCATGCCTGTAGTCCCAGCTACTCGAGAGGCTGAAGCAAAAAGATTGCTCAAGCCCAAGGGTTTGAGATTGCTGTGAGGTATGATGCCACAGCACTCTACCCAGAGTGACAGAGTAAGACTCTGATTCCAAGGAAAAAAAAAAAAAAAAATATATATATATATATATATACACACACACATACATATGTATGTGTGTATTCTGCTATTGTTTGGTGGAATATTCTATAAATGTCAATTAGATGCTGTTAGTTGATGGCACTATGCAATCTTCTATATTCTTGCTGATTTTCTGCCTAGTAATTCTAATTGTTGGGAATTCCTCAGTTATAATTGAGAAGTTGCCTATTTCTTCTTTCAGTTCTATAAGTTTTTGCTTCACATATTTTATTTTTTAGACATTTTCAATGAGTCTGATGCTTCATGTATTTTAAAGCTCTGTTTGTTGCATAAACACTCAGGATTGCTTTATCTTCTTGATTGATAGATCCTTTTTTTGTTGTGTAATGTCCCTTTTTTGTCCTAGGTAACTTTATTTGCTCTGAAGTAAACTTTATCTAATATTAATATAGCTAGTCCTTTCTAAAATTAATGTCTCTGTGATATATCTGATTTCCTCAATTTCAACCTACCTATGTCATCATATTGATGTGAGTTTCTTGTGGACAACGTATAGTTGCATCACTTTTTTAAAAAAGAAATCTACTCTGCCAGCTGGACATGGTGGCTATAATCTTAGCACTCTGGGAGACTGAGGCAGGAGGATTGCTTGAGGTCAGGCATTCCAGACCAGGATGAGTAAGATTGAGACCCCATCTTTGATAAAAATAGAAAAATTAGTTGGGTGTGGTGTTACATGTTTATAGTTCTAGCTACTCAGGAGGCTGAGGCAGGAGGATTGTTTGACCTCAGAAGTTTCAAGTTCTATGGGTACCAGCTACTTAAGAGGCTGCTGGCAACAAGTTTTCCTAGTTTTTTTTTTTTTCCATTGAAGAATGTCTTTATTTTCCCCTTTATTCCTGAATAATCATTTCACCAGATACTAGATTCAAGGTTGATGGTTCTTTTCTTTCAGCACAAGAAAAATTTTTGTGACTTTCTTCTGGTCTCCATGGTTTCAGATGAGAAATTTGCTGTTATTTGAATTGGTGTTCTTTATGGGTAATGTGACTTTCTCTCCGGCCGTTCTTAAAACTTTTATTTTTTTTTTCTGTCCTTGAATCCCTGAGCTCAAGTGATCCTCCCACCTCAGCTTCCCAAACTTTTGGGATTTACAGGCATGAGCCACTAGCCTGAGACTTTTCTTTATGTTTAGTTTTCAGAAGTTTAATTATAATGTATCTGGGAATAAATTTCTTTGTATTTATACTGTTTGGGATTAAGTCAACTTCTTGAATCTGTAACTGTACGTCTTTCACCAATTTTGAGAAATTTTCAGGCATTAGTTCTTCAAATACTTTTTCAGTCTCACTTTTTTTCTCTTCCACTTCTGGGACTCCACTAACAAGAATGTTAGCTCTCTTGCTATTGTCTCACAGAACCCTGAAACTCTGGTTTGTTTGAGGTTTTTTTAAAAGTCTGTTTTCTTGCTCAGCGCCTATAGCTCAACCGGCTAAGGCGCCAGCCACATACACCTAAGGTGGTGGGTTCAAATCCCCAGCCCGGACCCGCCAAACAACAATGA
>NW_003852489.1:2515555-2518483 GCF_000181295.1 Otolemur garnettii
TAAATTTTATTGATCTGTCTTCAATTCTATCCTCTGTCACCTCCACTCTATTAAGGAGTCTATTTAAGCCTTCTTAAATTTCAGTTAGTATATTTTCAGTTCTATCATTTTGATTTGTTTCTTTTTATAACTTGTTTGCTGTAATATTCTGTTTTTTATTTGTTTGTTTTAGGAGAATCTATAATTGCTTACTGAAGCATTCTTATGATGGCTATTTTTAAATATTGGATAATTCTAACATCTGATTCATGTTGGTCTTGGTATCTGTTGATTGTCTTTTCTCACTCAAAATTTGACTTTTCTGGTTCTTGGTATTATGGGTGCTTTTCAGTTGTATTCCAGACATTTAGGTTATTGTATTAGAAGACTCTTTAAATCTTTAGCATGTAGTTACCTTGTTTAGGGTTAGTATGTAGATTCTGGACTACTTATATGAGCTTTAGTTCCACTATAGTTTAGTTTCCTGAGCCTTGCGATGCTGTATGGGTCTACTTCATTTTCCTGGTGATTCTGGGCTTCCCACTCAATCTCTGCTGGTGCAATTTTCCAGGAAGGAAGGCACTTTCCTGGCTGCCTATTGTTGCTGATCAACTTTTTATGGGAGCAAAAGCCACTGTGACTGATCTTATGCCACTAGGAGAAGAGACATAGAGCTTCACTACTACCACTATTTCAAGCCAATCAAACCATTTGCCAGACTAGACTGTGGATGGAGGGCTGGAATAGCCAAGGTCTTCAAAGGGGTATGAGTTGTGAAACAGGTATCAGGGCTCTCTACTAGGTCTCTGCCGGACTTCCCTTGGCCCAGTCCTTCAGAAGATAGACTTTACTTGGATTCTTTTGTCTATTTCTGTTGGAGCTTCCAGATTACAAGCCTCTCCTGCACCCAGTCTTGGGTTATGTAGGAACTCATCATGTTGTCATTTCACCAGTCATAAAATCCCTAGCCAGGTTATCTTCTTTGCAGATTTCAGAGTCCTTTTATTATTGTCTGTGAATAATTCCCAGGGCATTTAGTTATATTTAGCGGGAGGAGCAAGGAAACATTAGTGTCCTCCATCTTGTTCTAGAGCTTCATGCACATATTTTTTTTAACTATCAAGAAGTTTTATTTCCATTTATTTTTTCTCAAAGAGCTCCATAATTCAGTATTTATTTTTAAAAAGTTTTGGACCCAGAAATCTTGTTGCCAGACATGTTTGTAGGAAATCATCCAACAGAGTAAAATATGCCTGCCTAAAGACTGTGTGAGTTAAAGCTTGTATTCATTTTTAGGGCTGCCATACAAAATACCATAGACTGTGTGGCTTAAACAATAGAATTTCTCACAGTTCTAGGGACTGAAAGTCCAAGATAATGGTGTTGTCAGATTTGGTTTCCCTGAAGTCTCTCCTTGGCTTGCAGATAGCTGCCTTCTCACTGTGTCTTCACATGGTCTTTTCTCTTTGTGTGTGCCTGTCTTGTGTATCTCTCTCACACCTCTCTGATACCAACTATATCAGATTAGAGCCCCATCTTATGACCTCATTTAACCTTAATTACCTCCTTAATGGCCCTATTTACAAATATAGTCACATTAGGGGTTAGGGCTTCAAGATAACAGATTGACGTGTACACAATTCAGTCCATAATGATGCTTTGGGGCCTACAAGAAAAAGAAACCCACAGGTTAGCTTAATGCTCAGTATTGTTTCAACCCTATACATGTGTCAAATGGAAGATAATAAAGGTTTCTTCTGGGACCCCAAAGCAGGGACTGGAGTTGGGCCTCATCAAGGATCAGAGCCAGAGATTGGAAACCCTTTAGAATTAGGGAAGCTACTCTTGTTCTGCCTTGCCCTCCTCTCTGCTTCTTACTCAATTTCTTCATTGTTCTCCACCCTCTCTGCAGATGGGACTTTTCTGCTTTTTAGCACATGGTAGAAAATGACCACCCATGTGACCCTACCTGCCTCATCAGATCAAGTACCATCCTAGAATAGCTATATCCCAAATCTAAATTCCTGAGAGTGAATCTGACCAGCTTAGTCAGGTGTCATAGCTGGGCCATCTATTGTGACCCCAGATGGAGTTTTGTCTCCTGCTACCTCCCACAGTCCAGAGAACAGACTCCTTCTCCACACCCTCTCCAGGTGACATCTCTACAGGACATACCACTGAACAAACTGGAAGTTGACTAAGAGTAAATCAGTAAGAAAATGACCAGTGTATGTTCTTGTTTGGTTTATCAAAGTTCAGGTGGCTATAAGAGGTTAGTTTCATCTCATGGTTTTCTATTTGCTTCCAAATGTCAATGTCTCTATTTTTGTGCCAATACCATGCTGTTTTGATCACTATGGCCTGGGAGTATAGCCAAAAGTCTGGTAGGGTGATACTCCCAGCTTTGTTTTTATTAGTAAGAATTGCCTTGGCTATATGGGGTTTCTTGAGATTCCATTAAAAATGAAAAATATTTTCCAAATCTTGAAAGTATGATGATGGTATTTTAATGGGGATTGCATTGAATCTGTAGTTTTGGGTAGTATAGACATTTCTACAATGTTGATTTTTCCCAGTCATGAGCATGGTATTTTTTTTAATGTATAAAACATTACATATAAAACATATAAGACACCATTACATATAAAACATTTTACATATAAAACATATAAGACATTACATATAAAACATATAAAACATTTTACATATAAAACATATAAGATACCATTGGGGAAATCCTTTAGAATTGACGGTTTCTACATATATATATAGAGAGAGAGACTCTCACTTTATCACCCTTGGTAGAGTGCCATGGCGTCACACAGCTCACAGCAACCTCCAACTCCTGGGCTTAGGAGATTCTCTTGCCTCAGCCTCCTGAGTAGCTGGAACTACAGGCACCCGCCACGGCTATGTTCTTTCATTTGTTAATATCTTCTGCTATTTCTT
>NW_003852489.1:2518979-2519329 GCF_000181295.1 Otolemur garnettii
TTTGATCAGATTAAGGAATGTGCCACCTATGCCTAAATTCCTAAGTGTCCTAATTAGAAAAGGATGCTGAATCTCAACTCAAACAGAGTCTCCTCAAGACATATTGTAATGACCCTGTCCAAAGTCAAAATGAAAGAAAAAATTCTGCAAGCAGCTAGGAGTAAACACCAACTGACCTACAGAGGCAGAGCCATTAGGATGACAACAGACTTTTCAATGGAAGCTTTCTAAGCCAAAAGAGCATGGTCGTCAAGAGCATGGTCATCCACCTTCAATATTCTTAAATTCTGTATCCTACTAAATTAAGCTTCAAAATTGATGGAGAAATCAAATATTTTGTGGATATACAA
>NW_003852489.1:2520200-2521217 GCF_000181295.1 Otolemur garnettii
TTCCCAGATTTGTGAAACAAACCTTGATGCATCTTAGCAATATGATATTTCATAATACCATAATACTCAGGGACTTTAACACCCCTCTGACAGAACTGGATAGATCCTCTAAACCAGCAGTTCTCAATCTGTGGGTCATGACCCACAGGAACTGTATTAACTGCATTAATTCTGCAGCATTAGGAAGGTTGAGAACCACTGCAGAAACTAAATGAAGATACAAAGGATTTAAATGTGACCCTAGAACAAATGGGATTAATAAACATATATAGAACACACCATTCCAACACTAAGGAATATACATTTTTCTCATCAACCCATGGGATGAGAGTACTCCAAAATAGACAGCATCCTAGGATACAAATCAAACCTCAGCAAAATTAAAAGAATAGATATTATACCTCGTATCTTCTCAGACTATGAGGCAATAAAAGTGGAATTCAACTCCAACAAAAATGTTCATCCCCACACAAAAACTTGGAAATTAAACAACTGCTGAATAATAGTTGGGTTCAGGAAGAGATAAAAGAGAAAATCATTAAATTCTTCAAACATAACAACAATTAAGACACAAGTTGCCAAAACCTGTAGGATATACCAAAAGCAGTCTAAAGAGGGAAATTTATCACATTAGATGCCTACATTCAAAAAACACAAGGGTGCCTCAACAAACTCAGGAACCATCTTATGGAATTGGAAAAATAACAAGCTAATCCAAATCCAGCAGAAGAAAAGAAATAGCCAAAATTAAATCAGAGATTAATGAAATTGAAAACAAAAGAATCATTCAGAAAATTGACAAAACAAAAAGTTGGTTTTTTGAAAAAATAAAATTGATAAAACTTTGACTAGATTATCTAGCAACAGAAAAGTAAAATCTGTAATAACCTCAATCAGAAAATGATAAAGGGGAAATAACAACAGATGCCACAGAGATACAAGAGATCATCTCTGAGCACTATAAGAAACTCTATGCCCAGAAATTAGACAATGTAGAGGAAATGGATCAATACCTGG
>NW_003852489.1:2521513-2525807 GCF_000181295.1 Otolemur garnettii
TAGATACCAAAACCAGGAAAAGACTCAACTAAAAAAGAGAATTTCAGATCAATTTCACTAATAAATATAGATGCAAAAAATTCTCAATAAAATCCTAGCCAATAGATCACACCTTCTCATCAAAATAGTGATACACCATGATCAAGTAGGTTTCATCCCAGGGATGCAAGGCTGGTTTAACATACACAAGTCCATAAATGTAAGTTACTATATCAACAGAAGCAAAAACAAAGACCTGCCAATAGATGCAGAGAAAACATTCTCTGTTTGATTTGAGATGACCCAGGGTTTGATATCCATCTGAAAGGAGTATGTTGGGGTCTTTAGTAGAACATACATGCTATCCATTTGCCAGTCTTCATTTTTGACTGCTCATCCCTCTTTGCCAGTGCTCTTCTTCTCCAGCCGCCTCCTGCAGAAGTTTAAACCTTCTCAGACCCTTTCCTCATTTCTCCCTGCAGATTATCACCTTCAGGGATTACCTACCCATTGTGTTAGGTGACGAGATGCAGAAGTGGATCCCTCCATACCAAAGCTACAATGAATCTGTGGATCCCCGACTTTCCAACGTTTTCACCTTCGCTTTCCGCTTTGGCCATTTGGAAGTCCCCTCTACTGTGTCCCGTCTAGATGAGAATTATCAGCCATGGGGTCCAGAACCAGAACTTGCTCTGCACACCCTCTTCTTCAACACCTGGAGGATAGTCAAAGATGGTATGTTCTTTCAGGAAAGTGCTATCACCTACCTGGCTTTGCCTCTCTGCAAACTGCTCATAGGGAAGGCTAGCAAGTCAGATTCTAAGCACTTCTGCGTGACCGTCAGCAGATAAATTGACCTCACTGAGCCTGTTTCTTCATTTGTAAAATTGAGACAATAATAATTTGCATCTCATGCAAATATCCAAAAAAATTAAATGAGATACAGGCAGTCCCCAGGTTGTGAATGAGATAGGTTCTGTAGGTTTGTTCTTAAGTTGAATTTACATATAATTTGGAATAGGTACATTTATCTATTACCTGTAATAGCCTCTGTTTGTAAGTGCAATTCCTATGTCAGTTGGATGTTTATAACTCAGAGACTTACTGTAATATCCTCTGTTTGTAAGTGTGAGTTATATATAAGTCAGATGTTTGTAACTAAGGGATTGCCTGTACATGTGTAGAGCACCCTGTAATGGTTCCTGACACAAAGGAGGTGATCAATAAATACTAGCTAGTATTATTTTTTCCCTTCTAAGCTACCTGGGATTTCCCCATCTCTTTTCCCTGCCCTACGCTTGCTTCTCTAACCTCTAAAGAAAGAATTCATAGGTTTGGTAAATAAATTGCTCTTTTCTACTCTCCTCTAAAGTCTTCCACCTCTATGAG
Source organism: Otolemur garnettii (assembly GCF_000181295.1). Classification (NCBI taxonomy): domain Eukaryota; kingdom Metazoa; phylum Chordata; class Mammalia; order Primates; family Galagidae; genus Otolemur; species Otolemur garnettii. The sequence continues at coordinate 2,522,882 of NW_003852489.1, forward strand.
GTGCCAGAGGTGGGACCCAGCTTTTCTTTATCCCTCAACTGTGCTAAAACTGGCTTTATGTAAGGCCTAATGAGTCAAGGCTACTTCCTAAAGACTTATGCCACCGCTTTCCATTCTGCAATGTTGCTCAGCAGAATATAGGGAAAGAGAAGGAGCTGACTCCATGAACTAGAGCTTGAAAAAAATCTTGACATTTATATTCACATCACTATCCCACCCTTTCTGCCACCCTTAAAGCAGGCAGCCTGGGCTCTCCTCTGCCCCTGAGCACACCCTGAAGGCTCTGTTGTGATTTTCTCTCCCTAATTCCAACCCAAGATGTTCAGGTGGCCCAACTTTCAACCAAGAGAAAATGTCTGGTGGAGGCGGGGGCCAGCCTAGAAGATGTCCCCACCCTACTCCATCCCAAGGATAGCTTCTGGGTCTCTCTTGACAGGTGGACTTGATCCTCTGGTGCGGGGCCTGCTGGCCAAAAAGGCCAAGTTGGTGAAACAGAATAAAATGATGACGGGAGAGCTGCGCAACAAGCTTTTCCAGCCAACTCATAAGATCCATGGCTTTGACCTGGCTGCCATCAATATACAGCGTGGCCGGGACCATGGGCAGCCTGGTGAGCAGGCCTGGGGTCTTGGCCTGGGCGGGGGAACTTATAGCTACTTTCTAGGACTCTTAGTGACTCTTTTCTGTAACCCTGGGAATCTGTTCAATTCTGAAATAGAAGGAAGGCCGGTTTTTAAAACACATGTTGTTCCTCTACAGAGTGGAATCTTCCATTTTCCCTAATGCAGAGACAAGAGCACAGATCTAGTATTATCTTAGAATTCCTGAGATGAAAAAGAGATTGACAACTAACATGTAAAAGCAGTTTAAAAGCTCAAGCAAGATTAAGAAAAGAACATAGAGACATAGATGACTATGAGACCTTTCTTTTGTACCTATGAATGGCAAATGTAATATATAGTATGTCCCGAAAGTTGCCATATATAGAAAAATGGGAAATTGCAGCTAAATGTACCTTTATTCACAAAATATTCATTATGAAATTTTGTAGAATATTTATCTGACTTTTGGGATACCCTGTGGTAATTACAAGCTAGATTACTTGAGTTTAAATCCCAGTTGCATTGTTTATTAGTTAAGGGACTTTGGGCAAATTACTTAACATTTCTGTTCTTCAATTTACATATTGATAATATGCTTCGGATAACCTACAAGCATCCTGAGGACTACCGTGCCACAGATAAAAAATAACAGATCACTGCCTCTCTGCCCCAAAGGCTGTGAGCCCAGGCTTCTTAGGGCTGACAGAGATAGAATGGGTATGTCCCCAACGGAGGGCTATGAGCAGGAAGTCCCTGGCATGAGACAGCCTCACCCTCTCTATCCTAGGCTACAACTCTTGGAGACGCTTTTGCGGCCTCTCACGGCCTCAGACACTGGAGGAGATGACTGCTGTGCTAAAGAATAAGGGGCTGGCCAAGAAGTTACTGGATCTCTACAGGAGCCCTGACAACATCGACATCTGGATAGGGGCCACTGCTGAGCCCCTAGTGAAAAGGGGCCGGGTGGGGCCTCTCCTGGCCTGCCTCCTGGGCAAGCAGTTCCAGCAGATCCGTGATGGAGACAGGCAAGGGAGACCTCAGCAGGGAGGGCAGGGTGGAGCCCTTCTCCAAGGTGCGTGTCCCCACAGTCCTACATCCTCCTGCATGAGGACTAATTCCAGACCTCAGGATGAGTGGGGCCTTTTCATAGTGCAAATGATCCTTCCTTCCCCTGTGGCAGAGTGGGGCGAGGCCACAGCAGGACTGGATGGAATGAACATTCTCTGTCTCTGCAGGTTCTGGTGGGAAAACCCTGGGGTCTTCACGAAGAGGCAGCAGGACTCTCTACGGAAAATGTCCTTCTCACGCCTTGTCTGTGACAACACCCATATCACCAAGGTCCCACTGAATGTATTCCAGCCTAACAGCTACCCACAAGACTTTGTGGACTGCTCAGCCATTGAAAAGCTGGACCTGTCACCCTGGGTCTCAGTGAAGAATTAAGGGCCTGGGTTCTAAGACCTCCCACACTGCCCTTGGTCCATGATGCCATTTCAAGCAAACCCAACGACCTGGTCCTTTAGAATTCCACACCCCAGTCCCAGCCTTTCTTCCCAACCAGGCCTTTCTACACCTGGCAGATGAACAGCTCAGCCAGACCCAAGAGAGGCTGGCTTAACCTTCGCAGCTCTTATACTTGGTTCCCTCGCCTCTACCCCCATCATCTCTGCCTGGGAAAATCCTCCTTTCAATTAAGACTTAGGCCCTCTGAGATGTCCTTCCAATCTAGCTTGCTACAGGTCACCTGCCATCTCTCATCAACAAGCCTTACTGAGGCTGTGGCCTTTGACCCACATCTATCCTCCTGTCTCCTCAAAGTAGATTGTATGTGCCCTGAGTCAGGACTTAACCTGCTTCTGAGTGTCCCCCATGGCACCTAGCACAGTGCTCAGCACATAGGAAGTGCTCAAAAGCACCTGGTGATCGATTAAACGTGCTAGCAGTGACTCTTTTCCCTCTGAAGGTAGGCCTTGGAATTACTGCCGAATAAGCAACTAGACATCACCACTAAGATACAGCACAACTGGGTCCTGGGGTGCAATGGCACGGTTTAGTAGAATTTCCAAGAGTTTGCAAAGCAAGGGGCTCCTGGGGAAGAGCACTGCTGGCTGTGGAGAAGCAAGAGACGGGGCTGTTGGGGGCAGGATCACTGGAAGTGCCAACAGGTAAACAGGAGGGAAACTCGAGCCTCAACTCCCCTGCAGCTAAAAGAAACGTAATTCCTCTTCCAGAAGCCCTTCTGAGGAAGGTTTAGCCTGTGAAGTCTCTAAGGGGCAACTTCAGAATATACCTTGAGCTGCTGCCTAATGCACAGTTATAGAGTT
>NW_003852489.1:2526060-2541061 GCF_000181295.1 Otolemur garnettii
ACAGCTTGAGGCTCTGTCTCAAAAAAAAAAAAAAAAAAAAATGACCCTCCCAATAAGGTCAGCCTAGTCAAGGCCTCAGATCCCTTAACCAGTGGGGTAGGGTGGGAAACACTTAGCCATCCCGACCTGGGCTGCAGCCCTGGCTCTGGCACCCACTTCTTTGAGGCCCTGGATGAGCGCCTTTGCCTCCCTGCCCTTGGCAGTGAAATGGGGACCATAGCATCCATCTTGATGCTCACCCAGGGAGGCCCTGAGGCCTCATGGGGCCCCCAGGAGTTCACTAGAACCCATTATCCTGCACACTTTTTAGCTCCCAGTTGGGGTGCCCCCTCCCCATAGGTGGAAAAAATGAAGGGAGGCAGGTGGGGGCGTCCACCAGTCAGATGTAGTGTCAAGCTCCTGGCAGGACTACTAAGGAAATGCAGCCCTCCCCTCCCACAGTGCTGGCCCTGAACTCTGGGCCCAGCCATCTGTTGTCCCTGCTCAGGGGGGCTGGCCATGTGGAGCCAGGAGTGAGAAAGGCCTCTGTACCCCTGTGCCAGGCTGCAAGATGCAGGGGTACCCTCTCATTGCAGAGGGAGCTGCCTTCCTACCAGGCCTCTGTTCTTTCTCCCCTCCCCCCCCCTCCAGCATGCTGTCCTCCACAGAGGGAGCAGGCAGTAAATGTTTGCCAGAACAATGAATGAACACGAGGGCTCAGTGACCACAGTCCCCTGCAGGGTCAGGGAGAAGGGTCTGTTCAGCATGCCCTGGCCCCCAGGCTCCCAAGAGCCAACTACCCCCTATGTGTGGATCAGCCAAAGGAAGACTCCTGGAGTCCTCAGCCCAGTTCAGAAGCACAAGGCCACACTGGCTCAGGGTTAGAGCCCAGTGAGAGCCCCTTACTGAGACAGACACGACAGAGCACAGACCCCCCATCCGAGGTATTTTATTACCCATAAACATCAGGGGCAAACAAATGGTACAGAAAGGCCCCTGGGCCCAGTTCCTCTTTGGGGGGACTCTTAGGAATAAGCAAGAAAGCAGAGTAAGGAAGAAAGAGGGAAGCCGTGACCCGGGCTGTGACTCAGTCACATAGCCTAGCAGCTAGTGGTTCATCTCCCAGGGTCACTGGTTCACCTCTGCAAACCAGGGCACAGTCCAGGCTTAAGCTTCTTGAGGGCACAAGTGGCATCTGGTATCTTTCTTGCTTCTGAAACTTTCCCATGCCAAGCACAGTGTCCTGCATGGGATAGGTGTGTGATAAATGAAGATCTAGAGGATGCAAACAGGCCTCTGAGGAGCTCTCACAGCCATGATTTCCCAGGAAGAAAACGCATGCTTGGTAAGGTCAAGTAATTTGCCCAAGGTCACATAGCTGGTAGACCTCAGAGCCAGGATGTGCCCCCAGTCTGGCTCCTGAGCTGTGCTCCTGACCCATCTGCTCTGCTGCCTGTCTGTCACATACTTAGTATTCTCAAAAACAGTAAACACACACTCACATAAATGACACACACACAGAGCACATAAGACACTGCCTGTGTTCACAGGCATATGAAATGCCAATTTATAGACACTGTGCACAAGCGCATGCACACACACACACAGAGGAATGAATGTCTAGCCACTCCCTTTCTCAGCTGACAGCAGAGCAGGATGGGCTCACCCAGAGAAAGGAGATCTCTGTGGTTTCAACAGGAGCCCCCTCACTACTTCGTCCCCTGATCCAGCTCCTAACCCCTAGGCATCCCTCCAGGCAGCCAGGTCAAGCACAGGAAGTGTGCTACAGTTGACAAAGTCCCGGGGAAACGAGTTGGACATGAAGATGTTGTTCTTGGACACAGTGGCGATGCCTGTGTTGTCGCAGATGATGCGGGGCAAGGAGATGTTGGCCAGGGCTTGCTGCTGCTGCGTGCTGAACACGCCCTTGTTCTCCCACCAAAACCTGCACGGGGAACACCATGGACACTGTGCCTGCAGCTCCCTGGATGCGCGAGGACCATGGCAGCCACCGCCCAGCAGGACAGGAGAACCCCAGGTCCTCGGGCAGCCCAGGGCTTTCAAGCTGATGGTCCCCCTCTCCCAGAGCAGAGTAGAGCATGGTTGCCCAGTTGCCTCTCCCTCGCTCCAGCCCTGTGCCTGCAGAGCCCTGCCAGTGCTGTGGGGGGGAGTCCCCCCCAACTCATGAAACCCTGGGCCCTGGCCCAGGGCTGTATCCACAGGGGTGGCTTATAATTTGTCCATCCAGAGAGGGGCACCTATTGCTAATTTTCCCAAAGGTGCACACAGGCTAGGAAAGATGTCAGGATTATGATGAAATGGCACTAAGGAAAGTCATGGGAAAGCTAAGATGGGACTGTTCAGTGGTGACTGTGACTACACAGTAAAACCCAAAGGAACAAGTAGTTAAGAGTGCCATTTTTTTTTTTCTATCTTCCTTCCTTCACAGCCAGGGGTCCAGGTCACTCCTTGGTATACCCCCAATAAGTTCAGGGCACATTAGGGATGACCTGGAGGGTCCCTGGAGCCCACTGAAAAATCACTGACTCCTTCCAGCTCTTCATTTGACAGGAGGAAATTGGGGCCTTGAAAGGGTTCACGATAGGCTCCCGCCCCCCAGAAGGCCTGAACCACCCCCCTCACCTATCGCCATCCCGGAGCTTTCTGAATTGGGTGCCAATGAGGCAGGCGAGGAGGGGGCCCACACGGCCACCAGGTTTCAAGGGCTCAGCCACACCGCCCATCCAGATGTCAATATTGTTGGGTGTGCCGTACTGTGCCATCAGCTTCCTTGCCAAGTCTAAGTTCCTCAGCACCGTGCCCAGCTCACCCACCGTGCTAGGCTGCGTTAGTCCACAGAAGCGCCTCCAGGCGTTGTACCCTGCAGGGGGAGGGGGTGGGTGGTTGTGGGTGGGACCCTGTGCTGCAAGGTGGAGAGGTCACTGAGACAGCAAGGGATGTTCACATCTGTGCCGTCAGCCCAGAATACCCACCTCTCCAACATGCCAACGTCATAGAAGGGAGGATGTCTCCCTAGGGAACCCTGAACTTTCGAACCCGCTCTGTCTTTCCCTTACAGTCCCACCGTAAGACAAACCCTAAATTGCCAGAACTCCCGCCAGGTCCAAGAACAGGAACATTTCATTGTCCCCCTCTGGAGCAACCCAATGTGTCTCTCTGATCCAAGAGGGGTGAAATGTGTCTAGAAGCCTCAGCCACACCCAGCACTCTGTGATACAGGCACAGGTGTTAGGGTTGGGCTGATCTAGGGTCAAATTCTAGCTTTGTCTCTGGCTAGAGGACCTGGCCAGTTTCTGAGTCTTTCCAAGCCTGAGTTTCCTCCTCAGTAAAATGGACACAATAATAAACCTCAGAGTTCATGTACAATGAAGCACAGTGAAATGGCTATGAAGACCAATCTTCAGACTGTGGGTCATTGTTATTATTATGGTAACCTGCATATGAGGGCTACAGCATGAAGATGAGGCTGAGAGGAGCTGAAAATTTGCCTCACAAGTGCAAAGAAAGATAGAGGCCTGACCTTAGACTACTTCCAGAGAGCAAAGCATGGGGTGGGGGAGAGCTGGGGGCAGCTTGGAGCACTGGAGAGGGCAGGGGCCCTAGAGTGGGGAGAGGAGCTACCGGCTACCTGGGAGGGTAAGGGGCAAGGGATAGCATGGGGGTGGCAGGCGAAATTCCTGTAGCCCCTCACCTGGGAGGCCGTGGTCCCGGCTTCGCTGCATGTTCAGAGCTGGCAGGTCCAGCCCGATCCTCATGACCTGCTCAAACAATCGCTCTCGGATCTCATCGACCACAATTTGGTTCTGCCGATTCAATTTGGCAGGAGTGGCCATGAGGCCCCGGAGGATGGGGTCAATGCCACCTGGGAACGAGAGGAGCAGAATGGGAGCAGGATCTGGCTCAGTATGAAAGCTCAGACTAGAATCAGGAAGGAGTCCAGATGGGGTCAAGGGATTGGAGAAGAGGGCTGGGCACAAGCCACACCTGGTGCCAAGGTGGCCTCAGTGAGCTGGCCTCTACCAGTCACTATATGACCCCAGGGGCACATAGGTCTCAGGGGATTATGCCAGGTTAGGAGGCTCCTAGTCCCTGACCTCTTGGGTCACAGAGAGTCACAACACATAAGAAGGAGCCAGCTCCCTCTAAGAGCGATCTCTACCCCACTTTATTATCAGACCCAGGAACAGAGTCAGACCATCTCCTCAAAGATGGAAGGAAAGCAGCTTTCATACCACCCTAGCTCCTCTCACTGCAGCCAACGCCACCCCCAGCCCATTCTCAGCTGCCAGCCCACTCTCTCCTGGCCCAGGTCCCACTCACCTTCCAGCACTACTCTCCAGCTGGCAAAAAAGACCTTGCTGAGTGGGACGCGGGGGTTGGGCCCCATGGGCTGGTACCGATTATCCAGGCGGAACATGAAGGGTTGGATGAGAGTGTGGCCATAGCGGAAGGCGTTGGTGAAGACATTGGCAATGCGTGGGTCTACTGAGTCATTGTAGCCACGATACTTGGGCAGGTACTTCCTCATGGCCTCTGGCCCCAACACCAGGGGCAGGTAGTCCCGGTAAGTGATGATCTAAAGAAAAGTCACCTGGAATGGCCTCTCCACTCATTCCTCCCTGCAGTCTCCACCTGCTTCTGGCTTGAGGGATCCCTCCTGTCCTCCATCTGTGATCAAGAAATCACTTCCCACAACTTTGGATCTGGGCCTAACTGTGGTACTGAGGGGCATGAACACAGCTCTCTGCTTGCTGGCTAGGGGATCTCAGACCATTAATAACCTCACCAAGCCCAAGTTCTTCAAATGTAAATTAAGGATAATTATATTGCCCTCTTTCTTAGAGAATTAAATAACAAAGCACTTCATTAGTCATTATGATACCTCCCTCGCCCTGGAGTTATTGATGTCTCCTTGAGAGCAAAAGAAATTGAAATTATTCACAGTGCCCACCCACAGCCTGGCCCATGGTAGGGCTCAGAATAGGTTTGTGGAAGGAGGCTTGGCGAAGCAGGAAGGAAGGAATGAAGAACCACTCCAGCGTAATTGCCACCATGAAAAGGAAAGATGTGGAACAGTCTCACTCTAGATTCTAGACTCCAGAATCTCCTCTGAAGCTTAAGTGAATCTCACTTGAGTGCTTAGTGCAAATCAAAAACTCATCCTCAGCACCTGCAACTTCCTACCCCTCCAGAATCCAAGGGTGCGTGTTTATGTGTAGGCGTCTGTATTCAAATCTCGGGGAGAAGATGTGGGCCCTGAGGCATCTGAAATTGGGAGAAAGAACCAAGAACACTGTCCCAGGGATAAATGAGGCTGAGGGGTTTGGGTGTGTTCCAACATCACAAGGAAGAAGTGAGTGGGTAAAGGACCCAAGAATGACAATGAGGAGGGGAAGGAGACACACTTCCCCCAGCTACTATGTGTCAGGCACTAGAACACCTGTTCAACCCTCTGCCACCATTCCTGGACCCACGGGAAAAAGACACAGAGGAGCAAGGCTCGAAAGAAGGGGAGGGAAGGGAAGGAGCCTTTGTCAAGCCCCTAATGTCTGCTAGGTGTTTTCCTGTGTGTCCTTTCATCCTTACAGGATTGGGAGTGAAGAAACCAAGGTTCAGAGGGGTTAATAACTTGCTCAAGGTCACACAGCTAGGATATTGCAGATGCATGCAAGATCCCAAGTCAGCCCAATGCTCAGGACATCCTACCTGGACCATGGCCCCCACGATCTTCCGGGCTTCCTGGTAGAGCTTCTCTCCATCCCAGCGGGGGTTCAGGCGCTTGAGCTGTGTGGCCAGTCGATTGTGCTCCCGCAGAAAGAGGGTATGCATGGAGGTGAGCTCGGGCATCTCACTGGAGCGGGTGTCCCCTTAGGAAGACAAAAGCCACCGTCGTTCCTAAGAGCTCCATCCCAGAAAACATTTATTCCACTGACACACCCTCACCAGCCGAGGGCCAAAATGTCTCCCACTTGCCCCTCCTCTCCATCCATCTTTTCACACCATGCTCAATTTATGCTCCTGTAGGAGGCCTGCCCTGATGCTCCAGTCTGCCAGAACAGCTTCTTCCTCTGCTTAGGGGGCACTGCTGGTCATTCAATAGGTATCAGAGCTGACACACGACTTGCTACCTTCCCATACCTGAAACTGAGCCCATGGCCTTTTTGTATTTGACACTCTCTCCCAAGATACATATAGACACATGGGGCTTAACAGAGGGATGCCTGGTACAAAGTGTGAGATTTATGAACACTGCCTGGCTAACTGATTCTTTTGATTCAGGGAAGGCCAAAAAGTAGCATGTGTGTTGGCACCGCCTATCTCCATGCCTGTGTCAGAAGCACTTCATGATCACAACACTCTTTCCTGCTAAAACTCGATGCAACCTCAGAATCCTTCTCAACACAGGACTCCAGAAAACTGCCACCGTTTGAATAGAGTTATCAGCCCATCCTTACTACATGCCAGTGGTGGGGCTTATTCCACAGAAGGGGTCTCAGGCCCAGGATGTGCATAGTCTACACCTGAGACTCTGTTCAAGAAAGCTAAGCAAGATCCCTGATTCCTCTAACCCTCCCCCAACCCTTCTCTGGAGGGACCAGAGAGGTAGGGTCAGGGCCATTTCAGCAGGACACTAGGTTCAGTCCCTGCCAAGTCTAGAAGCTGGTAGAAATTCTCTGAGAGCAGCTTCTCCATCCATGAGCCTGGAACATGGGGTTCATTAAAGCCAGGCTGGAGGTGGCTGTGCCTGGCTGGGGGATGTTGTCCTTACCCAACTAGCCCAGAAGAGGCCAGGCTCCTTCCCCAGGAAGTCCACAATGGCACTGACCTTGATTCTCCTCCCAGGGGGAGACCTATTGAACTCTTCCACCTGAGATCGGTGCTGACTGGGACAATTGATTTGGACCTCTTGAACTGGGTCAATCACCTGAGGACTACCCAAAGTAGTACCCTGGGTGTGTGGTTGTGGGAAGGTTTGATTTTCCTTTTCCAGTTGTTGCCCGTTGTGGGGCTAGGTGACTTAATTGCTGGTATTTCTCCACAGCTGAGGCTTCAACGCAGAGTAACTGATTACTAAGGTAGGACAGAGACCAGCTGAAAACAAGACAGAGCCTCCCAGGGGCCGAGCCAGGGAGAGACCCACAGGAGCTACAGGGGCAGAGGTGGGGGCAGAGGAGGCCAGAAGAAATGGCCTCAGGCCCACTAATGGGTTTATGCTAAAACACACAGGAGACTAGATATGGTGGTGGCTCATGCCTGTGAGCCTAGCACTCTGGGAGGCCGAGGTGGGAGGATTGCTTGAGGCCAGGAGTTCAAGACCAGCCTGATCAAGAGCAAGACCCCGTCTTTACAAAAAATAGAAAAATTAATTGGGTGTGGTGGTGTGCATCTGTAAGTCCCAGATATTCTGGAGGCTGAAGCAGAAGAAACGCTTAAGCCCAGGAGTTTGAGGTTGCGGTGAGCTCTGATGATACCATCACACTCTAGCTTGGGTGACAGGGCAAAACTCAGTCTAAAAAACAAAAGGAAAAGAAAACCTAGAAAATTTCTGGCCACAGCTACCATCACTGCCCCAGCCATCTCCAAAATTGTCAGTATTTATGAGGAGCAATCAAGATGGGAAGGAAGTGATATCCTGGAGCAGTACTGTCCAATAGAACCTTCTGAGGTGATGGAAATGTTCAACATCTGTGCTGCCCGACAGGCGAGCCACTAGCCATGTGAAGTATGGCTGGTGCAGCTGAGAAACCGGGCTTATTTGATTTATAATAAAATTAAAATAGCTGCATGTGGCTAGTGGCTACCCCACTGGACAGTGTGAGCTCTAGAGGGTGAGGGCACAACAGTACTCTCTGTCCCTTTAGCGCTGTGTCCCCAAGGACTCAACTTTCCTCTCCTCCAGAGTTCACAGGGAGAAAGAGGGACAGAGAAAGTGATGGACCTACGGACAGAGGCTCCTCAGCCATCCTGTGTCTCCATCTTCAGTTTGGGGTTGGGGAGGGTTGTTTGGGTTTTTTTGCTTTTCTGGCTCCATCCAACTTGTTACCAAGGCAACCAGATTACTATCATGAAGTTGGTGAGGACAGTCTCTCTAAAAACAAACCCACAAGCTGCTCACAAACAGGCCTTACTGGCTCCAGCAGGGAATACCGCCTGTGCCAGGCCAGGTCCCCAGCCCAGAGCTGACCTGCCAGGAAGCAGGGGATGCGCACAGAGCGGTTGGTGAGGAGACAGGGGTCATCGTGCAGAGTGTCGAAGGGCAGCAGGGCCCGGCCGTTGTCTTGGTAGTCGGTGTTGACGGCCAGCAGCCCTAGCTGGTTGGTGGTGTTACGCAGCTTCATGGCCAAGGGGTCCTCGCTGCCGTACACCATGCTGGCGTCCAGGAAGGCGGTGAGCGCGTTGATCTGGTTGCGGATGGTAATGTTGCTCTCAGTGCAGGCCGGGCAGGAGCGGAAGAAGGGGATGCAGTCTTGTTGGTTCTTGATGCGAGGGTCATTGGGTGGGATCTGAGGCATGGAGAGAGGCCAGGTCAGCTCACTGAGGACAGAGGCAGTGGGCATAGGTGGCTCTCCCTCTCCCTCAGGACCTCTGGTCCCATCAACCTCTGAGGTTCAGGGTTGATGACCAGGAACAGGGAATGTGGGGAGCCCCCGACGCCACTGCCCTCCTCCTTGCTGAACCGGCTCCTGTCTCTCTTCTAGGTCTGTTCCTTCCTCCCTCCCCTCCTCTCTAGAGTGGTCTCTAGACTCTCACTCTATCTCCTTCTTCCTTCCCCCCCCCCCCGTCTCTGTCCCTTTCCTGTCCCTCGCTCTGGCCTTGACATTGTCCTGTCGTTCCTGCCCTCTCTCTCAGACTGTCTCCTTTCTCTCCTTCTCCCTACTCAGTACCTGCCTCAACCCTCGCCCTCCCCCAGCCCACTCTCAGCCCTACTCCCAGCTCCCGCCTAGACCCCAGCTCTCTGCTATGCAATGTGGGTGTGGGGAAAGGCCCCTCAAAGGAGTACCAGCCACCTATTCAAGAAAGTTTGAGGGACACTGGGAAGATGCTCCCCCCCAGAATTCTCTATCAGCCTAACAAAGAGCTAGTAATCCCGCCAACAGGATCCTTTGGTGGGGGGTGGGGAGAAATTAGCATCGCTCTCTTCCCAGCCTGGGAGAGGCAACAGATGAGTGGGATGCCCAGCCTGACTGCCGCTGGGATCCTGGCACCAGGAACCAGACAGCACAGAGCGGGGCAGGCATTGCCTCTGGTCACACCAGGGCTGTGGAAGGAGACCTGGGCACAAGAGGGAGTTGGGCACTTTCAGGAACAAGATCCTCACTCCCCACCGCAGGCGGGTGGGCAGGAAGAAGGGAGCACCTTGAGCGGGAAGCAAGGCGGCTGCTGCAGGCAGCTGGTCTCACAGTTGAGGCCAGTGAGGAAGGAGACCCGGGCGGCTGGCTCCGGGGTGAAGTCGAGGTCGTGGTCGATCAGCTGGCCCCACTGCATGAACAAGAGCGAGCGCTCCTGGTCCGGGGTCAGCTGCTCCGTGGGGAAGCGCACGATCTCATTGGAGACCGCACGAGCCTACAGGACAGGGGACGTCAGGGGCTTCTGGGACCCGAACGCAGCGTGGGGCCTGGCCTCGCCCCCTCTGCCTGCCGGCGCTCACCAGGGGCACCGGGAAGCCGGCGCGCTTGACCCCCGGGGTCCAGCCAAAGGGCAGAGAGAAGCCGTCCTCATACTCCGCCGGCAGCCAGCGCGCAAAGGCGCGGTTGGAGGCCCCCAGCGTCTGGCTGCGCCTGCAGGGGAGGACAGGGCGCTGACGCGAGGTGGCGCCACAGGCCCGACGTGGGCCCCGGGGACCCGGACGCCTCCCTGAGCCCGGCTCAGGACCACACCCGCCCGCTGCACCTGTTATTGCACCGCCCAGTGATGGTGCGGTACTTGTCCTGCTCTGGGCACGTCACGGCCACATCCTGGTAGGCGCAGCCGCTTGACTTCGACAGCAGAGTCAGCTGCGCCGGCGTCAGCACATCTGTGAGAAGAGAGGATGTGGGAGCTTCAGCAACCTGAGATTGAAAAGACCCTGAGAGGGGCTGGACACCGGAGGGGATTCTGGGATGCCCCCTGAGACTCCATGAAGGGAGAAGTTGAGGGGATCACCAGGAGGTGGCTGGAGTCTCTAGGAGGGGTCACTAGCGGAGCGAGGACCTGGGGTGAGATGGACAACAGTACCGGTAACATTGAAGGGCCCTGGCCACAGGGACCGCAGCTTCACCTCCAGCAGGCCTAGAGCCACATGCAGGTAGTCAGCAGACCTCACGGCAGTCCTGGTGGCAGCCACAGGCTGCTTGAAGTAGGACAGGAGTTCCATGGGGCTGGCTGAGCCACTGCGAAGCCGCTGCTTGATGCTGCTTGGAGAAAGGAGGTGTGAGGGGCCCAGAAGGGTGCACAGACACTCAGCAGAGCCCCAGCCCAGGGACTGACGCCAAAATGATATAGACAAAGCCACGATGGGAAGAAAATTTCTTTTTTTATATATTTTTCTGTGGACCTGGGTGTCTAGACAGAGGTAAAACCATGGGAAGAATGGTTTTGAAGATCTTATATCCAGAGACACAGGACAGACAGAGGGTTCTCCATGAGCCCCCATAGACCCCCCCCCCGCCACACCACCTATAAACTCCCACTGCTCCTTCTCTGAAAGGCCAGGGACAGCCTTGCCCAGAGCTGCACAGTGCCGGCACCACACCTTTCCCTCCGCTCCTTGTAGGCCTTGTCCACCAGCCTCTTGGCCTCCTTCATGCAGGTCAGCACCACCGAGGTCTCCACCTCCCCTGGGATAGCTGTCCAGAGCAGGGGTCACAAAGTCAGAAAGGGCCCAAAGCCCTCATCAGGCCCCAGAGCCAGGGAGCCTGCACTGAGAAAAGGGTCCCTGGGACTCAGAACCATCCCAACACACCACGTTTCCCTCCCCCTTTTGAATGTTACCTGGAGCAGCACCCTCAGAGGGCTGGGACATGGCCAGAATGGCCAGGAGCCCTGCTAGGGCTGAGAGAAGCTTCATCTCTGCAACGAGACCCCCCCAGTCCACCAAGTGCCTTGAGCCCACAGTGCACCTGGAATAACCCACCACCCTCTCCTGCTGGGCCCCTCACTCCCCCCTTCATATCCCAGCCCTACCTCCGTGGGCCCTGTTCATGGACAAAGCCAGACCTCCTTGAGGGAAGGGTCCATAGCAACCCCGTACCTTTCCTAGCTACAGCCACACCCAGCCCCCAAGGACCCAACTCTAAAACTCACCTGACATTGACTGCTTCTCCTAGCTGAATCTGGGCTTTTATGTCCTCTAAGTTGGGGGTGGGGCAGGACAGAGGAGGGCCTATCCCTGTAGACTGAACTATGTCTCCACCCCCCACTGGGGTTGGGGGACACATGGAGGGGCTCCTGAAATGGGTGCAAGTGGTAGGAAAGGAGGAACCCCAGCCTTTGAACTTAGCACTCCCGCTCTGTGGTTTCTCAGCTCCCTGTTGTGTGCCTAGACCAGTGCTGTCTCCAAGGGATACACACAGCTAATCCCTCTGAATTTCTGGTTAAAATGAGTGTCCAGGGCTCCTTTTAAAGGAACAAAAGTCAGGAACCAGTAGCCTAAGGAGTTATGGAGAATAGAATAGCCCCAAGTAAAAAGGGAGAGGAGTGATGATGTCCCAATTGGCCTAAGAGGCCGTCCCCCACTCCAGCAGTGACCTGTGTTCTAAATTACCCCTGGTGGGCAGCCCCTGGTTCTTAGTGGGGCTAAGAGGACAGGAAATCTGGCTAGAGACCGTTGGGCTTCACAGGAAGGAGGACCCTGGGGGTATGGGCTCAGGACCAAGATAACTTCCTCTATTCCTCCTTCCTCCTCTTCCTTCTTGGCTTGGGGGGGGGAGGTTGTCTCAAAACCATCCCCTGACCCCAAAATCTGCTCCTGGATTTCAGTAACCAGGAGAGAGCAGAGCTGGTTGTGGTTAGTAGTCAGTTGGGTGATATAGCTCAAAGCCTCTCTGGGACAAGATCAGTGCAGTTGGGAGGATTTGGGTTAATGATTCAGGATCATTCTGAAATAGAAGAGGGGAAAGCTTCACCCTTGGGAAAGGCTGGCAGAAGGGCTTCCATTCTCACATAAGAAAAGTACATTTCACTTATGACTGTGTCCATCCTCCTGCTTGGGCCCTGGTCAGGGTGAGTACATGCCAGCCATGGCACCTAGGTCCTGTTTGGGTCTAGCCCCACCTACCTTCAGCCACCTTCCTGCCATTCACTTTCATCTTCTATGCCCAGACCACATTTCTGCCAAGAAATAAAGAAGAAAAACACATCCAGAACACCTTCCCCACGTACTCAGGGAGCCATCATTTGCTGGGCAGCAGAACCCAGAGGCCAGTGAGAGAGGAGGCCATTCTTCCTTCCAGCCTTGATCTACCAGTATGTGAACTTGGTCAAGTGGATCTTTGTAAATCAGGTTCTAGAATTTTATAGGTTTTTGGAAATACTTTTTTAATCCTATAAGCAATATATTTTCATTGATGAGAACTAAGAGAACCCAAACAGGCAAAAATAAATCAAAATTACTTATAATCAGGTAAGACTGTGGGAAATTTTTTTTCTTTCAAAATTTATCATTGTCTTTCATATAAATAACCAGAAAGAGAATAATTTCCCACAATCCCACCACTCATCAATACCCCATAGTTTGACATCCTATATGCATATATAATACATTTTTTTAAAACACGCTAAGAACAACTTTAAATACTGTTTTATAAGCTACTTTTAGTTTTTAACAATTTTATCCTGGACATCTCTCTATGTCAATAAATAGAGTTTTACTTGATTTTTATGTCTGCATAATGTTTTGTATACATATTTTATATAATTTATTAACTAGTTCTCTCTTGGTAGACACTTGAGTTGTTTCAAATTTTCATTATTATAAAAAGTACTAGGATGAACATCTATGGAGTTAAATGTCACATCTTTAGTTATTTCCTTAGGCAAGAAATTTTAAAAGTAAACCTGCTGTGTATTTGGGTATGAACTTTTAAGGCTTTTTAATATTTAATATTTATAGTTCAATGGCCTGTGAAGATTGTACTTCATCTGTCCCTGAACGAGAGCACCCGTTCCCCATCACGCCCATCAACCCTGAGCGTTAGTACCTTTTTACTCTTTTAGGAGAATTGTCAAGACTCATGAGGGAAGAGGCATTTAAGCCTCTCTCAGCAGAGATGAGAAAGAGGGAGCCCAGGGAAGGAGACCACGTTGCTAAGGGCAACAGTGTAGTACAACTTGGACTAAGCTCAATGTCAGGTCTCTTGACCTAATCAGTGCTTTTAACCCACTTGCCTCTGCACACTATTCCTGATCTTGCCTTTAATCATTTATTCAACAGGTATCAATCAAGCTCTGGTCAGGTACTGTGTTGGGCATCCTCCATTGAACAACATATAGGCCTTGTCGTCAAGACGCTCACAAAGAAGGCAGAACAGTGGCACCCCAAGAGCTGTGCCATGTTCTTCATGAGTATCGAAGAGCAGAAGTTGGATCACCTGGGAGTAGGGGAGCAAGGAAGGCTTTCTTGAGGAGCTGATGCTTGAGACCATCTTAAAGAATGTTTGAAGTTGACCGAATGGACACTGGGGAGGAAGAGCATTCTGGACCCAGAGAATGACCCAGCAAAGGCCTTGATGCAGTGAGCCTCACTCAGACAGTTCTAACACAGGGGTGGGAGCTAGGGAGGTGGGAGGGAGGCCGAGCAGACTGGCAGAGGCCCAGGATGTAGCACTCTTGCTGACCTACCTTGACATTCTTGTCCTGAAGCCCTAGCGAGCCAGGAAGTCTCAGAAGCAGGGAAATGCACGGTCCCAGTTAGGGCAGCAGTGTGGGGAGCACTGGAGGGGCAGGCCCAGACACTGAGGGCTGGGCAGGCAGCATCACAGTGATTCACGCCTGTCAGGAGGCCTGCTCTGCTTTCTCACAGGCAGCAATGGGGCAAGGAACGGTTGAAAAGCTAAAGCATTTTCAAAGAAGGAGGTTAAAATTCCCTTAGGTCTCTACTCTCATGCAAGTGAGAAAATTCTCCTGATGCAGAATCCCCAAACCCTGACTGAGGCTGAGGGCTGAGTCTGTGGGCCTGCAAGTGAGTGCAGGGGCTGGGGATGCTGGGTGAGTTTACAATGTTTGCAACCATTAACAAAGACCCAAATGGCGTCACCACAAAGCTGTCAGCCGCCTCTGCTTGTACCTTTACTGGTCCCTCATCTAGGCCCCATTTGTCTGGCCCTGGTGTGTTTGAGGCTTCTCAGCATGCAGAGTAACCAGAAGGAGACTATGGGGGAGGAGGGAGATATTCCAAACAAGCCTTGTCTCCATAAAATACCTTCCAGCTCCTCTTCCCGGGGGTGGCCTCTGGAGGGCACTGCTGGAACTGCTACATGTCAAAACTATAGTCATTTGCAGGTAACACCCCTACATACACACGCCACCCTCTCTCCTACCCACTCAGATTTACCAAACATCACCCCCAGGGTAAAGCCTAACTGCTTGTGGGATAACTGCTTGTGCCCCTCTGGCACTACTTGCAAAACAGCTTGTTCTTTCCTAATTGTTCAGGAAACAATTCAGTTGGGGGGATTACAGCCAGATTTCCTGTGGAAGGGGGGTGGAGAGAAGGAGGCACCCCAAAAGGTTATGGAAGCTAGGAAGGTGCAGGGGCCGTAAGTGCTCAGACATGCAATTACACCCAGTTCACGGATCTCCTTTAACATTTTTAAAATTAATTTTGAATTCTATCGGTAATACTTGGATATCTTTTGAATAAAATTTCAACTTCTTGACCAGGTTAAAGCTCCTTTAGATTAAGTTATTGCATCATCCCCAATTGCAGTCCCCATCCTCCACTCTATAGACATAAACGCTGTTATCATTTTCATGTTTGTGCTTCCAAACCTTTTATATTTTATTTATTTATTTATTTATTTAT
>NW_003852489.1:2541347-2554774 GCF_000181295.1 Otolemur garnettii
GGTTTTCCGTAAATGGTGTCCTCTGTTGATGGGAGTTGACATGTGCCCGTTTTTTCACTGTTAAAAACAATGCCTTGAGAAGCCACCTTGGGCACATACACAAAAGTTCTCTATGTTACCATAGAGATGAAGAAGTGGGCCATAGGTATTGTGCATTTTAAATTTGTAACAGATATTGCTAAACTGTTCTCCGCACTCTGTAAAAGGTTCACAGGCAAAGAATGGAATCAATCACAGTGTGGGTTCAGTTGTTAGTTCTTTGGTTAATAGTGAGGTTGAGCACGTTATCATTGGTATTGCATCTTCTGCAACTTTCCTGTGTTTGGTTTTGTCCATTTTTCTATTGGATCGTCACTCTTTTTATTGTTTTATAGACGTTGTTAGATATTCTGGCTAAACACTGATCTTTCAGCTCTTCTTATGTATGATGCAAATCTTTTTTCTAGTCTGTCACTTTTCATTTACATTTTATATAATTTTGAGGCAGTCAAATTTATTAAATTTTTGTGAATTTTGCTTTGGGGACTTGTTTAGGGATCTCTTCAAGATCATAGACACATTCTATATAGTATTATGGTACTTTAACACTTTGGGTTTTTTTTTTGTTTAAGTCACTCGTCCACCTGGAATTTTTTGGGTGTGAATAGTGTGAGCAGGAAGAAGCTACCTTTTTATTTTCTAAACAGATACCCCATCGTCCCAATGTCTTTAATGGAATATTTAAATTCATTTAAATGTCTCATTTCTCCACTGCGTTAGGATAAATTATGTATTTACTCTACCAGTCTATTTGTCTGATTCTGCACTATGATGAGCTGTAGAATTATTTCATACAACTCACCATAGTGCAGAAATCAGTGGGAGCCCTGAGCTTGTTTTCCTGCAGTTGGATGGCCCCATCTGGGGGTGATGAGAGACAGTGACACCTGAAGTGTGCTATTTATGTCCTCAGCTCCCCCTCGGATCATCAGGCACTAGATTCTTATAAGGAGCATGCAGCCTGGACCCCTCACCTGTGCAGTTTACAGTAAAGGTCTTACTCCTATGAGAATCTAATGCTGCAGCTGTTCGGACAGTCAGTGGAGCTCAGATAGGGATGTGAGCAAAGGGGAGTGGCTGTAAATACAGATGATGTTTCACTCACTTGCTTGCCGCTCACCTCCTGCTATGCAGCCCAGTTCCTAACAGGCCACAGACCACTACCAGTCTGCAGCCTGACCCAGCCTGGTGGCTGGGAACTGCAGAAATGGACTTCAGAGACTCAAAAGGGGTGAGGTTGGGCAGAGGGTGAGGGATCAAAAATTACCTGTCAAGTACAAATGTATCCTATATGAGTTTAAGGTGCACTAAAAGCCCTGACATCACCACTGTACAATTCATCCATGTATCAAAAAAACCACTTGTACTGCCTCAATCTATTGAAATTCAAAGTAAATAAATAAAAAATAAAAAGATAAAACTGATGAGGGAGATCTACTTGTAGAAAAAGGGAAAGAAATGCTGCCAAGAGAAAAAAACTAATTACAAAACATTATATGCAGCCTGCTGAGATTCATACAAAACACATGCATACTCTGACATGCATATACACACAAGTGTGCACAGGTGTGCATGGTGCACCGACACGTATGCAAACATACACAGAAAATTCTGTGAAGCACCAAAGCCTATGAACAGTGGGTACCTCTGGGGAATGAAGTGAAGGGACTGAGGAAGAGAAGGCTTTTATTTCATACTCAGTGCCCCGTTAAAATTTTACAAAGAAAAGATAATAATTTTTTTTTTTTTGAGACATAGTCTTACTCTGGCACCCTGACTGAAGTGCCTGGAAAAATTGATCCCCTTGCCTCAACTTTTCTATGTTCAGCAGAGATGGGGTCTTGCTCTTGCTCAGGCTGGTCTCGAACTCCAGAGCTCAAGCAATCCACCTGCCTGGGCCTCCCAGAGTGCTGGGATTACAGGCATGATCGGCCAGAAAAGATAATAATTGTATCACAATGGGCAGCGCTTGTGGCTCAAGGAGTAGGGCACTGGCCCCATATGATGAGGGTGGTGGGTTCAAACCCAGCCCTGGCCAAAAAACTGCAAAAATAATAATAATAATAATTGTATCACAAAAGAAAATAATAACCTCTCCCTTCATCTCAGTCCCCCAAAGTAGCAAACTTTGATTTGTTTTAATTAATCAGTGGGTTTGGATTACTTTTATATTGCTTTATTAATATGAAGCCAAACACTAACAAGGGTTGAAATGGAAGCATTGACATACATTGCATTTGGGGTGAGCTCTTTTCCTGAGGGAGGCTTGGGTAGTGTGACTGACACTTTGGCTAAGTATAGAATTCAAGTTCAAATTTATTTCCCTGCAGCAGTAGGAAGGTATTGCTCCGTTATCTTTGTGCACTTAATAGTACTGTTGTGTTATCTGTTACAAGTTGACTTATAGTTCCTGAGATATAGAAATTAATTTCTATTTCAGGCAAAGCAGAATTAACATGGGTGGCTGGATCCACCAGCCAAGCCTGAGCATGGAGAGGCCACAGAAGTGAGAATGAAATCATTAGACAGCAGAAAATAAACAGAGCTGTAGGAAGCCCCCAAGGAGACAGAGGAGACTGGATGTGCTAAGGAGAACAAAGGTTAGGAGGGGAGGAGGGGAGGGCTGGGTGCATCCAGCAGGGCAGGGGCAGGGTGAGCCTTCCGGTCCTGCCCTCCTCTCTGCCTGACATTGCCCTCCTCCAGGTCACTGTCTGTCCTGTAGTGACTGCAAAAAGGAAAACAGGACCTCTAACTCAGCAGAAGTTTAGGGGAGGGATGTTAAACAGCAGTTCAGGAAGCTGGCCAAGTTAGGGAATAGAATGACAGGTCTGTTCATCTGCCCTGAACACTGGAGTATTATTACCTAAGGGGAGTGTCTTGCCTGAACAGAGATACAGGAGATTTTCTAATAGGTAAGGTTCCCTGGGGGAGGGTAGCGAGGAAATGAACAGCAGAAGAACCTAGATTATAACCAGGAATCTCTCTAATCCAGGGCATGAGTCTCCTGCCATCCCCAACACCCCCTTGTGCTGACTCCATACACTCCCCAAACTCAATGAGCAGGGACATAGCAGAGAATAGGCTTTCACGCTCCTCTCATGTCAAGACCAAATGGAATTTATCCCAAGAAAGTAATTTAACATTCCATTTCACTTGATATTATGAAAATGTCAATTCTTCCTAAATTGGCCAACAGACTCAATGTAATCACAATCAAAATCCTAGTAGGAAGAAGTTCCAGTTCCACATAAGATGAAATAAACACAATCTACAGTCTCTCTTGATGAAAGTGGAACAACTATATGAAGACTCTGTGAGTTGATCAAAGTAGGCAGATTGGGGGAGAAGAATATATTTGAACATACCACCTATGTAACAGTGAGTTTACTACATTTTTTGTCTGATACTCCCCAAACTGAACTCAGTGTAACCCGAAACCCACAGTGGGCATCTGTGAGCACAGAGGGAGAATACCCTCTAGTTCTGGCTTAAGAGGCAGGAAAGAGATCTAATGTTCAGAGAGTACAGGGATCTCCCACTTCTCTTTTCCATTTCTTTTTTCTTTTCTCCATTATCTCGCACCCCAATTCCCAAGCAATCCTGTGGCAGCAGCAGCAAAGGAGGCCAGAAGGAGCCTAAAACTCTGAGAGAGGGGAAACTTCCTGCCCATTCAGAGGAGCTGTGCTCCTAGGAGGGTGGGATGAATGCTTAATGTCCCCCCACACACACATCTTTCCACTGTCTGGCCGCAGGTGCAGGCATGGCCACAGGAAATGCATCACAGAACAAGGTAAATAGATCCCAGCTTTTTGGCCAGGGGACCAAGAATCACAGGGAATCAGAATGTGCCAGGGAGATGACAGAAAGGAGGAAGCTCAGGGAAGCAGCTCTGGGATCTAAGAACCGGAGGGATAATACCAAAAGGTCTAACATTTGTGTCATCAAAGTCCCAGCAGGAGAGGAGAAAAAGTGTGGTGTAGAAAAATATTTGAGAGCCCAACATGGCGATGCACAACAAGGCGGCCCCACCGCAGATCCCGGACACCCGGCGGGAGCTGGCGGAGCTCGTGAAGCGGAAACAGGAGCTAGCGGAAACATTGGCAGACTTGGAGAGACAGATCTATGCTTTTGAAGGAAGCTACCTGGAAGACACTCAGATGTATGGCAATATTATTCGTGGCTGGGATCGGTATCTGACCAACCAAAAAAACTCCAATAGCAAAAATGATCCAAGGAACCGGAAATTTAAGGAAGCTGAACGGCTCTTCAGTAAATCTTCAGTTACATCAGCAGCTGCAGTAAGTGCGTTGGCAGGAGTTCAGGACCAGCTCATTGAAAAGAGGGAACCAGGAAGTGGGACGGAAAGTGATACTTCTCCAGACTTCCACAATCAGGAAAATGAGCCCAGCCAGGAGGACCCTGAGGATCTGGATGGATCTGTGCAGGGAGTGAAACCTCAGAAGGCTGCTTCTTCCACTTCCTCAGGGAGTCATCACAGCAGCCATAAAAAACGAAAGAATAAAAACCGGCACAGGATTGATCTGAAGTTAAACAAAAAACCACGAGCTGACTATTAGAAGACTCATTCGTGCAGAAGCTTCCAGGCTATAGAGCCCTGCTTCCCATCTCCGACCTCACAAAGATGAACATCCCTCACCTGAGTGTGTGGCCGTCCACCTCGCTCTCCCAGACCCAGTGCCTGTGACTCTTGAATAGTTTGTTCTAAATGTGGTGACGAGTCATTTCTGTAAAACTTGGATCATTTAATTTGTGTCATTTTTAGTAACAGAATTGCAGGAAGACCAAAACCTGGTTATATAATCCCAACAAACTGCTAACCATGCATTTCTCCCTTCTTAGAATGAATGTCTTCCCCTAAACTGGCTGGCACCAGCTTTGTGTGTGATACCCATCAAGAAATGTTCTCTGGTTTTATCTCATGCTGAAAGTAGAACACAAGTCACATTTCAGACAGAGGCTGTAAATATCTGGCATTTTCTTATTTGGTTTTGTGTTTTATTCTTTTTCTATTGTTGTTTTTACCATTGTATTTTCTTCTGGGCCTTTTTTTGTAATGCCTTTGTACAGCTCATACCTTCCTGCTGGCATATCTGATAATCTGTTTCATGCAGTTGCCAATATTCTTAACGGAAAAGAAACTCTGGTTTGTTGTTAAGTAAAATGGGAAACTTGGCTCTTTGGTTTTTTGCAAGGGAAGGTAAAAGAGTGTTTATTTAGTAATTACCTATCTTAAATCTTTCTGAGTTGGAAGCAGATTCCTATTCAAGGAATAGGAAAAATGGAAAAACATAAGTTTGAATCAGTCCTTTCTATTTTTATTCTTTTGTATAAATAAAATTTCACAGGCTTTGACTTCTCATGTTTTACTTTTAAGCCTGTAATTGTTTTTTCACTTATTTATTCATATCATGCCTTATGGAAATTTCTTTCTTTTCCTATAGTTTTCTCTCTGCTGGTATTCGCCTAATTAAATAATTGCTCTAAAAATCACTGTGGCATCTGGAAAGACTAAACATTACAGCAGAAGCTGATAGAGTTTTGAGCAGAGTGAAAGATAGTGTCAGTGAAAATCAGTGTTGCCCAAATGATTCCCCCTTCCTTGCTAGGGTTGATGGACTTAGGGACTTGCTGATAATAGTTACCTGCCTTTAGTGCCTGGTGATCAACTGCACATTGGAATCATCTAGGGAGCTTTAAAAAATACTCAGGCTGGGGTCCCACCTCTAGAGACTCTGGGGCACAGCCTGGTTATTGAACTCTCTTTCAAAGAGTTCCTGGGATTCTGATAAGAAGCCAAGTTGAGAACTACTACATTAAGAGACTTTAATGGTTTGACTTAAATCCTTTGTTATGAGTCAGTCTAATGAATAAGATTTGGGGCCTGACCTTTTCTTTGACTCTAGTTATCATAATCCTTTACTTATGCCCGTATCTTTGTAAGAAACAGTTGTTCCATTTGTGATCATATTGGTAGAGCTGAATATGGATGGCATCTACTGTCATAACAAGTCTGCCTTGTTAGATGTGCAAAAGCTTTCACTCTTATTCTCAAATAAACTTTTTTTTGACTCTGTGACTAAAAAAAAAAAAAAAAGAAAAATATTTGAGAAAATAATGATTGAAAACTTCCCAAATTTGCCAAAGACATAGACCTATAGAAATTAAGAAGCTCAGCAAAACCCAAATAGAATAAACATAAGGAAACCTCTTCTTGACACATAATCAGACTGCTGAAAGCTAAAGACAAAGAAAAAAAAGTCTTACAAGCAACCCAAGAAAAATGATGTGCTAGAGTAACAATAATTTGCAGGATGGTGGTTTTCTTATCAGAAATTATGAGACAGAAATAAGTGAAATAATATTTTTTAAGTGCCAAAATAAAGACCTGTCAACCAATAATTTTCTGCTCAGTAAAAAGATCCTTAAGAAAAAAAGATGAAATAAAGACATTCTCAGATGAAGAAAAACTAAAAATTTGCTGCCACCATATCTTCTCTGAAATGACACCAGAAGGAAACTGGCACATCAGGAATGAAGGAAGAGCAACAAAAATGAGAAATATGGATACATATAATAGACTATTTCTCTCCTTTGGGTTCTTGAAAACGCTTACTGGTTGAAAGCAAAAATTATATTATCTTAGATAATTTTCAGCATAGGGAAAACTGGGGAGAAGGACAAAGAAAAATATATGATGGGAAATCTCTAAATCCCACTTGAAGTAACAAAATATTGACTTCACTAATGAAAAGTTAAGTATGTAGGCGGCAATCCCTAAAGCAAGCACTAAAAAATCACATATATGCATATTTATACATATGTAGTATGCATATATTTTTTAAATGCAATAAAATTTAAAGGAACACTAAAAGTGTCCAAAGACCCAAAAGGAGGCAGAAAAGAGCTGAGGAAACAAGCAGAAAGCAAATAATAGTAGACCAAAATATAAATCATTATACAGACTGTAAATGAACTGTCTAAATATATCATTTAAAAGACAGAGACTGTCAGATGATTTTTTAATTGACTCGGCTATATGCTATCTATGCAATGCCCATTTCAAATATAATAACATAGATAAGGTCAGAGGAAAATGATGCTACTATGCCAACATAAATCAAAAGAGAGCTAGACTGGATATATTTATATCAGGCAAAATCGACTTCAAAGTAAAGAACATTACCAATCATAAAGTGGGAAAAATTTAATTCACCAAGAAGGCACAACAGTTCTAGATGGACATGTATCTCACAACAGAACTTCAAAGTACACGGAGTAAAACTGACAGAGTTATTAAAAGGAAAAGTAGGTAAATCCACAATTATAGTTGGAGACTTCAACACCCCACTCTCAGCAATAGAACTAATGGATATCCCAGGTGTTATCCCCTGGTACAAGTTCGTGAATATGTTTATTTATTTTTCCAAGCATAAGACTAATTTCTTTTATAGGCTACAAAAGGGGATGCAACACCACTCAGGTAAGTTGCAAGAAGAATCATAATCTTGGTCAACAAAGACAGGCTCATTTCCCCCAAAGACTTCTGTCAGCTACATTGTAAAGTACAGAGTGTCCTAACTATGGCTCATACAGTCACTATACATAGGGAAAATGGGGGATTGGAGCTAAATGTACCTTTCTTTACAAAATATTCACTACAAAATATTCTCTATATGTTGGCCACCTCTTTGTAAAATTTTGCTTTGTAAAGGTATATTTTGCTACAATTTGCTACAATTTCCCATTTTCTCTATGCATGGCAACTTTACCGGCAACCTTTGGTATATTAACCTCAAGCCCTGAATCACGCTTCTTTGTTTTAGATACCACGTGGTGTAGAGCACAATTCATCAGCCATTTTGAGAAGGATACAAAGAATTTGAACTCAGACACATTTTAAAGAAACAGGAGATCTTCAGTTCTCAGAATGTTTACTTTCTAAGCACATGAGACTGATGGTCAATACCAATCACCCAAAGGTGGAAGTGAGACAACAAGCACGTTACACAGGCTGCTAGGTATCAGACCCGGTATTCAACAACCCTGCTGCAACAGGGCGTCAGCGTTCACCATGTATTCCTGCATATCGTGTTTCATTTAGGAACAGATCTTTAAATAAAGACAAGAAATAATAAAAGAGTGGAGGAGTTTCATCCAATCTTCAAACAATTTTAAATGTCAAATAATCAAAAATCTGTTACATTGCAGTATCTACATCCCAAACAAAAACAATTCAGCCTGGTGAAAAGAGGTTCTTAATTTCTTCTCTTCCTTCTTATTTGTAGTGTCAACAGATCAAAAGGCAAGTGTACTCTAAAACCAAATCTAAATATCTAAACTTAGTCATCCTTTTCTTTTGACTGTTAAGATCCTTCATAAATAATAACTAAAAGGGGTATGGAACTTTCCTTTGATTTTTCTCAGAGAGAAAAGCTTAGTTATGGCAACGAAAATGTGCTTGTCATACAAATTAAAATCAAAACCCCAATATCCCCTGGTCTACCCTATTGATAAACAATAGAATCAAACAAATTAAAATTAGAATCAAAGATTTGAGGAGTCTCAGCAACATTAGAGATGATTTAGCTAAACAATCTCATATCACAGATTAGAAAAATGGCGTTGTAGGGGCTCATGCCTGTAATCCTAGCACACTAGGAGGCAGAGGCAGGCAGTTAGCCTGAGCAAGAGTGACACCCCGTCTCTAAAAACATCCTGGCATTGTGGCGGGCACCTGTAGTCTCAGCTGTTTGAGAGGCTGAGCCAAGAGGATCACTTGAGCCCAAGAGTTTGAGGTTGCTGTGAGCTATGATGCCACGACACTCTACCAAGGGTGACAAAGTAAGACTGTCTCAAAAAAAAAAAAAAAAAGAAAAGAAAAGAAAAATGAAGTATAGTATGAAATTTGCCAAGGTTTCTTAACAAAAGAATTCTTGTTGCCTATTCACTAGCCCAATGTCCCTTCATTCATGAAATGCTGCCTGTTCTGTCCTGCTGTTCTCAGTGTTATAAAGGTAAGAAGCTTACAAGACCAGCTTCTCCGTCTTGAAAGTAAGGAGTATATGAGTGACATAAAGTAATCTAACTCCTCGTGCATGGAAAGTAAACAGAAACCTCCTGTGAACACCTGGGGAAGTAGATGGAGTGCATGAAGAAATTATCCCAGCTGCTGCAGCAGAGGGAGGAAAGACTGAAATTGACTTTATTTATCTATTTAAACAGTGAAGACAGAAACTGCCATGAGAAGAAATAGCATCACTGTTCAACCAAGAGTTAATGTTCATATCATTTTAGAAAAATGTAATCATTATTTATTGCAGATGACTTCTTGCCTCCTGCGACATTTCTTACACTGTGGCCAATGAATACAAGCTGTGTGGTCAGGAAAGAAAGAAAAGGAACCAAGGAAGAGAAAATCAGCAAAGATACAGAAGAACTGAACAACATCATCAACCAATTGGAAATAATTTATGTTTA
Organism: Otolemur garnettii; assembly: GCF_000181295.1. NCBI lineage: Eukaryota > Metazoa > Chordata > Mammalia > Primates > Galagidae > Otolemur > Otolemur garnettii. The sequence continues at coordinate 2,550,885 of NW_003852489.1, forward strand.
TACAAAATGGGGCCTAATAACAGCAAAATAAACATGATTTTCAAATGTACAGGGAGTGCTCATCAGAATAGTCCATCTGGGCCATGAAGCAAGCCTCCATAAATTTAGGAGAATTAAAATTATACAAAGTATATTCTCTGACCATAATGGGATCAAACTAGAAAACAGTAAGAGAAAGATAAAAAATATCCAAACACCCGGAAGTTAAATAATACACTTATAAATAATCCATAAGCCAAAGAAATCTCAGATTTCTTTTTAAAAAATCAGAACTGAGTAAAAATTAAAATATACTATGTCAAAATGTGTGGGATGCAGATAAAAGAACATTTAGAGGGAAGTTTATAACATTAAATGCTTCTATAAGAAAAAAATGGGACAGGGAGGTGTTTGGAGGGAGAGTATTTGACAGGATCTCGAGTAAGTACACAATGCAAGTGTATATTTCCAAACAACTGAGAATAAACTGTAAGTGTCTTACCACAAAAAATAAGTAAGCGAGGTGATGGTAATGTTAATCAGTTTAATTCAAGCATTCCATATTGTATATCAAATCATCACATTGTACCCCATAAATGTATACAGTTATGATTTAATAAAAAAAATTTTTTTAAACAGTCAGGCATGGTGCCTCATGTCTGATTCTCTTGCCTCAGCTTCCCAAGTAGTTGGGACTACGGGTGCCCACCACAATACCTGGCTATTTTGTTGTTGTTCCAGTTGTCATTGTTGTTTAGCAGACCTGGGCTGGGTTCGAACCCACCAATCACTGTGCTACAGGCGCCAAGCCAAGATTATTATTATTATTACTGTTATTTTGCTGAATGCAATTTGCTACTATTTTGTTGAGAACTTTTACATTTATATTTATGAGTTATCTTGTTCTGTAGTATTCTTTTTTTGTAATGTCTTTGTTAGGTTCTAATATCACAGTACAGTTAGCACTCTGTATAATCCTAGCACTCTGGGAGGCCAAAACAGATATATTGCTTGAGTTCAGGAGTTTCAGACCAGCCTGAGCAAGAATGAGGCCCTGCCTCTACTAAAAATAGAAGAAGAAAAAAAAAACGCTGGGCATCGTGGTGGGCTCCTATAGTCCCAGCTATTCGGGAGGCTAAGGCAAGAGGATTGCTCAAGCCCAAGAATTTGAGGTTGCTGTGAGCTACAGTGATGCCATGGCATTCTATGCAGGGCCACAGAGTGAGACTCTGTCTAAAAAAAAGAAAAAGAAAAAAATGTCTCAAATCAATGACCTAAGCTTTTACTTTATTAAGAAATAAGAAAAATACCATTAAATACAAAGCAAGCAGAAAGAAGGAAATAATAAAGATATGAAATTAATTAAATAATTAAAGAACAGAAATTAGTGAAACTGAAAACAAAAAATAAAAGTGAAAAAAATGAATGAAACCAAGGAAATAGTCCTTTGAAAGATCGTAAAATCAATAATCCTCTAGTTAAACTGACCAAGAAAATTAGACAGTAGACAACATACAAATACTAGTAATGGAAGAGAAAACATTACAAATATAAAATGTGACAACTAGGATGAAAAGGAAAAATTCTTTGAAACAAACTACAAAGCTCACCCAAGAAGAAATAGATATATTCTATAGTCCTGTGTCTGTTAGCAACATTGAATTTAAAGCTTAAACACCTTCTAGTAAAGAAAGCTCCAGGCCTAGATATCTTCACTGGAAAATTTTATCAAACATTTAGGAAAAATGCAATACTAGTTCTAAACAATCTCTTACATGATTTAGAACATGATGGAAACTTTCTCATTTCCTGATGCTCATTTCCTGATGCTAACTGTACTGTGATATTAGAACCTAACAAAGACATTACAAAAAAAGAATACTACAGAACAAGATAACTCATAAATATAAATGTAAAAGTTCTCAACAAAATAGTAGCAAATTGCATTCAGCAAAATAACAGTAATAATAATAATAATCTTGGCTTGGCGCCTGTAGCACAGTGATTGGTGGGTTCGAACCCAGCCCAGGTCTGCTAAACAACAATGACAACTGGAACAACAACAAAATAGCCAGGTATTGTGGTGGGCACCCGTAGTCCCAACTACTTGGGAAGCTGAGGCAAGAGAATCACTTAAGCCCAAGAGTTTGAGGTTGCTGTGAGCTGTGATGCCACGGCACTCTACCAAGGGAGACATAGTGAGACTCTATCTCAAAAAATAAATTAATAATAATAATAATAACCTAGTTGGGTTTGTCCTGGGAATACACATCTATTCCAACTTTTTTTTTTGGAGACAGTCTCACTCTGATGCCCCAGGCTAGAATGCCTTTGTGTCAGCCTAGCCCACAGCAACCTCAAACTCCTGGGTTCAAGCCATCCTCCTGCTTCAGCCTCCCAAATAGCTGGTACTATAGGCAACTCATCACAATGCCTGGCTAATTTTTCTATTTTTAGTAGAGACAGATTCTGCTCTTGTTCGGCTGGTCTCAAACTTGTGAAGTCAAGTGATCCTTCTGACTCAGCCTCCCAAAGTGCTAGGATTACCGGAGTGAGCCACTGCTCCAGGCCTCTTTCAACTTTTGAAAGCCAATTTAACTGACCTTATCAACAGCCTAAAGAAAAAAAAAAGCACATAATCATTTTAACAAAGATTTGACAAAATTCAACATTCTTGATAAAATCCTCCAGCAACCTAAGGGGAAACTTCCTCTACCTGATAAAAGACACCTACGAAAACAAAAACAAAACAAAACAACTCAGGGAAGATCATTCTCAATTGTGAACTATCGAATCCCCCCCCACTCCAATATTAGAAACAAAGCAAGGGTATCTGCTTTCACCATAACTATTTAACATTGTACTAGAGGTCCTGGCCAGTGTAATAGACTAGTCAAAAAATAATAAATTGGTACAAATGGTAAGGAATAAAAAAAAAAGTCTCTATTCCCAGATGACATAATTGTCTATATAGAAAATTCCAAAAAACTACCAAAAAAAGGTACTAGAACTAATAAGCCAGTTTAGCATCGTTGTAGGATATAAGGTCGGTCGGTATTCCACCTGTATTTCTTAGCCTAGAGTTTTTCTTTGCAACACAGTTCTCCAGGGGGTCCTGGACCAACCTTGTTCTTCCGCTTTCTCCTTTGCAGTTCTTGAGAATAACTGTAGAACTTTCTAGGAATACAACATCTGAAGCAACATCCGAAGATAGGGAGGAACTGACAGAACAGCTCGCCTCTGTTCCAGTCTTTCGGTAGAAACGGGATGCCCTTCAACACTTTACCCAGGTGGTCACAGTGTCCCTGAGGTATAAAACCCGTGGCAGGCTGCTTTCCAGGCCCCCTGCACTGCAGGGCGGGTGGGGCACACACAGATGAGATTCCAGCCACCCTGGGCACCTTCCCTAAGCCCAGGGGACTAGCTCACAATGAAGCCTAGGCTTCTGTTGTCTGTTACAGCCTGTCTGGAAGTAATAAACCCACTCCATGGGACTTGTATGGGGGCATCATTTATCAAATTAAGGTATTTTCTTTATACTTTTTGTTTGCTATGTATTTGAAAACTTCAGCGTATTAAGTACTTTTTTAACATCTTTTGAAGTGATCAGCATTTTTTTCTCCTTTGATCTTTTAAAGTTATGAATTTTATTAATAGATACGAATAGAACTGAAAGATTTAATAACAAAAGTGGTGAAACATTTTTATCTTACTAAGATAAATGGTACTAGTTCTAGAGTATATTTAATTTGCTAATGCTTTCTTTAAGATATTTACTTCTGGCTTGGCGCCTATAGCTCAACCGGCTAAAGCGCCAGCCACATACACCTAAGGTGGCGGGTTCGAATCCCCAGCCCGGACCCGCCAAACAACAATGACGGCTGCAACCAAAAAATAGCCGGGCGTTGTGG
>NW_003852489.1:2555705-2592645 GCF_000181295.1 Otolemur garnettii
GGATTCGAACCCGCCACTTTAGGTGTATGTGGCTGGCGCCTTAGCCACTTGAGCCACAGGCGCCGAGCCAAATTAAACATATTCTTTATTAACTTTTTGACAAACCAATGACAAAACAAGTTCTACCAATGTTCCTTTATATATAGTCTAAGATAAATATCACTTACATTTTTAATCTGGGCAACAAATTTAAAACTCTTAGGAATAAGAAACAAAATGAGATGGTTGCTAATGGAACCAAACTAAACACATAAGCTGTGTATATTTTAAAAAATCAGTGCTTTGTAACTAAATGTGAGGTTACAATAATCCACTTGCTTTAAATAACAGTTCAATCATATATAATAAATATTGTTTAGGGAAAAACAGCCTCAAAAAGGAACCATTTAAAAAGGTATATTAGGCTGGCGCCTATAGCACAGTATTTACCATGCTGGCCACATACACCAAGGCTGGAGGGTTTGAACCTGGCCCGGGGCCAGCTAAACAACAATGACAACTACAACAAAAAAAAAATAGCTGGGTGTTGGGCAGGCAACTGTTGTGCCAGCTGCTTGGGAGGCTGAGGCAAGAGAATCACTTAAGCCCAAGAGTTTGAGGTTGCTCTGAGCTGTGACGCCATAGCACGCTACAGAGGAAGACATAGTGAGATTTTGTCTCAAAATAATAATTATATATATATATTTTTTCCTAATCAAATTAAGTATCAACACTCCCCAAACAATAAACAAGGCTTCATGGCTCTTAAATGCACAGACTACTAAATCATAAAAGACATCTTAGCGTGCCATGGCATCATCATAGCTGAAGAAACCTCAAACTCCTGAGCTCAAGCAATCCTCTTACCTCAGCCTTACAGGTGCCCATGACAACGCCTGGCTATTTTTTAGAGATATGGTCTTGCTGGTCTCAAACTCCTGAGCTCAGGCAATCCACCCGCCTCAGCCTCCCAGAGTGCTGACATTACAGGTGTGAGCCACCACACCTGGCCATAAAAGATATCTTTTAAAATTTTAAATACATCTCTAAGCACTAGACATTTATGCATTCTATTTAGGTACAGATTTTACTTGAGTCCTTTGAATGTAAGGATCTGTCTCTTTCTTCAGTTCTAGAAAATTTATAGCCATCATTTTTTCTCTGCTTTCCCCCTAAAATTAGAAACAAAACAATGGGTATTTGCTTTCACTATGCTTGCTTAACACTGAGGTGGAGATCAGTTTTGCTCAGACAACGTCTTATAAACTGATGTTGAAACTTTTGACTGCATTCCCCATGCATGATTTTTCTTTTGGTTTGTTCATTTCTTTAATCTTTTGTATAGCACTCCAGGAGAATTCCTTACCCCAAATTTCAAGCTTACTAATTTTCTCCAGGTATGAACCATATGCTCATACGAGTGTGTATTAAGGGTTTTTTTTAAAAAGCAAAAAAAAAAATACTTTTTTAGTTTTCGAGATCTCTATTAGGATCTTTTTCATAACTATTTGTTCTTGTTTTACATATACAATTCCTTCTTTTATCTACCCAACGATAACTATGGTCTTTTTAAAGCTCTCTCCTAATGTTTTATTGACTTGTGAATCTATTTTCCCATTCCCATTTGTCGTCTCTTTTAATGGAGTTGACTTTCTTCAAATGTCTGTTGAGTCTTAATTTGTCCTGGCTGATGTTGCTGGAGAGTCCCTGCTGGATGGCTGGGTGGGAACAGCTGCTGGGACTCAGAGGGGCTCAGTGAGAAGAGGAGGGGCACAATATGTTGGCTCTACACCTGGGAGGTGATGCGTCCTGTTTCTGCCAGGTGTTGCCAGACCCCTAAAGGACCACCTGGTCTCTGATCCATACTGCCACCCCCACTGTTCTCAACTGAGGGCAGACATCCTCACCTTTGCTCCAGGCCCATGGGAGAGGGAGGATTTGCAACTGTCAGTTAACCTGACCGATTAAGAACTCAACTAATCACACTGTCAGTAGCCCCTGGGGTCTCATGTGCCCATTTGCATCACCTGTAGGCCCAGAGCACCATGCAGAACTCTCCCACATACACCCTGCTCTGAGGTTTCTGAGTGTGGATGCCCATCTGTTCTCTGTCTTTTCCAGAGTCCTGCTATTTCTGACCTATTGAGAATCTCTCTCCTGCCTTCAAATGGAACTGTGTATAGTGTTTGTTTGCTTGTTTGTCCTGTTTCCTCACACCTATCATTTCTGTGCATTTCTATGGGGGAAGGAAGAGTGCAGTCTGTGTTCAGTCCAGCATCTTGAAACCAAGCCTTCTGTTTGTGTTTCTTCTATGCCCTTTCCCCTGTCTCTTTCTCCCTGCACAACCCTGCCCCATCCCCAATATTTGGCCCTGTAACCCGGGGGCTCAGGGAGCTGCCAGACTTTGAGAAAAAGGAACTCAAAAGCTGCTTGGTGTTGACTAAGTTTTGCCCCAGGTGCCCTTCATATGTGACTTCTGGGTTCCAAAGTCAAGAGTCTAGAGCCCAGCTTGACCCACCCCTCCAAGAAGTCCTTTGCCCAAGGAGAGGCCAGCATAGATTTTATGAAAATAGACTTTATTATAATAAAATGTCTTTTTAAACAAATGCCCCCACCATTCCATACCCCTGGAGACCAAGGTGGGGTGGGGGCTCAAACAATCTCCCACCACAGCAAAGGAAACATGCACAGAGACTCTCACCCAGCCAGGGGGCGGGGCATGGGGCGGTTAAGGGAAGGGTGGAGAACCCCACCCACTCTGAACAGGGAATGTATGAAAATAGCTTCATAAATCTGTCCTTTTCCCCAGCCCTGGACTCTGACAGGGGCCAGAGGAAAATGATGCAAAAGAGAGGTTGAATCCAATGAGCAAAATAAGGCAAACCCAACTCCTGCTTTCTGCCCACTGGTCCCCTGGGTCTTTGGGGCAGGGACCACACTGGGGCCAGGAGGCCTGGCAGGGAGGGGTGGAGCACGATGGGGCGGGGTGAGGCCTGCTTTGGCACGGCCTTTCTCCTCCCCGCCTGTGCGGTGGAAGCGAGATGGAGGAAGCTGGGCTGAGGCACTGAGTATGTACATATATACAAGGCTCCCGCCTGCCCCCTGGGGAGGAGGCTCCAGGAGAATCCAGTGCAAACTTTCAGGGGAGGGAAGACGTGATTAGGACAGCCAGAGTATCAGAGGGGACAGGCCCTTTTCTCCCTCCAGGGTCCTCATCCTGGAAGTGCGGAGGGCCAAAGAAGGGTCTAGCAAAGTTTGGCAGGAGCCAGGAGGAGGCAAGGTGGTGGACAAGGAGGCAGAAGCCCTGTGTCCAGACCTCGGACAAGTTACTCACTCTCTATAGGGCTCAGTTTCCCCTCCTGTAAGAGGAAGGTGCCCATCTAGAGGGTTCATCACTAAGGACTCATCCAGCTCTGACCGTCACCAAGTCTCTTTGATTCCCATCCAAGTGCCACAGTGTTAACTCACAACAACAGGAATTCAGGGCCCAGAAGGAACCCTCACTGCTCAGCCAGGACAGTGCCCTGAAGGCATCTGTAGGCCTCTGGTTGCTTCTGCCTGCAGGGTGGGCCATAGTTTCACTCCTTCCTAGAGCCCAGTTTCTTGAGGAGTTGCTTCCCCTTGGAAAGGAGGCCCTGCACCTTCTCGCTTGCGCTCTGTGGCTCCCCCAGATCAATCCTGGGGAGGCTGCCAGGGCTGGGGGCACAGGGCCAGCCTGGGTGCACCAGCAGCCTCTGTGTTGTGCTGGCCCAGTCCTGGAATGTGAGAAAGAAGGGACAGAGTCAGGGCCCAATTCCCTGCCCCACCCCTAACCCCTCTACAACCTTAGGAGCCTGCGGCCTCACAGGCCATAGCAACCCAACTGCTGGCCAGACACACAGCACAGAGAGGACAATGCAGGGATGGTGCCCAAGGAGCACTGAGCTGGGAGTTCCACGGGACAAAGTCTCGGTTCTGCTTTGCTGCGTACACAAGCTCCGTTCCTTCTCCTTACAGGGTGCTAGGCTGACAGAGCTCAAGAGTTCTCAGAAACCGCCCACCCCTCAGGGTGAGTGCCTTGAACTTCCCACATGCCCTCTCCCTCCTAAGAAAGGGAGCACAAGAACAGGACTGCTCAGAAGCAGCTGTCCTCTCCAGGGAAGGCAGTTTCTACAGCCCTTCTAGTCAAAAGGAGCATCCTTCCCCAACCCAGCAGAGGCGCTGCCTCTGGCCTGCAGGGACTCTCCCCAAAGGGCCTCTGAGAGGACTGCACAGAGCCATGTAGGCATGGCTGAGAGACTCATAGCCACGGCATCACTCAGCCCCCACCACAAGCTCTGGAGGCCGCCCCTCCCCTCCTGTAGCATCTCCCTGGCTAAATCTCCCCCTAGCTCCTTTTGCAATCCTGAGCTACTCCCTCTGCCTTAGCGCCACCCAGGCAGTGCTCCTTAGTGGCCTAGGAACAGGGAGTTGGGGCCTTAAGCACCTTGCAGTAACATCCTGTCACCGAAAATCATCACAATGTTATAATACCACAGTCATGTAGTATCATAATACCACTGATGAGTCATAAAGTGGATGTCACACGATGTTCCATAAACCGCATGTGTGATAGGATAGGAGGCATCAGCTAATATGGGACATCACCTACTAGGATGACACATAATCCTATGGCAGCTGGCACTGCCCAGGGTAAAGGCAAGAGGAGGGGAAAGAGGAGCAGGGAGGGGGAGAGATGAGCCCATATTCCAGTCTGGCTCATAGCAGGGTCTCCCCTCCCCATTCCCCGGAGGAAGGTGGAAAAGCCAGGTCAGCCTCAGTACTTGAGACAAAAAAGCCCCTTCTGACAGGGTCAGGTAGAAGTGGGGGGCACATCGGACAGAGGGGGCCAGTCCTCCCACTTACATGTTGCTCTCTCTACATATATCTATCTCCATCTAGCACTGGACTCTTCTCCTCCTCGTTCTCTGAGAACAGGGAACAAAGAGAGGAGATGGGTTACTGACAGACCCACACGCTGTCCACCCAGTCACCAGGTGGCCCAGAGGCAGGGTGGGCCCCGCTGGGCATAACCTTTGCATTAAGACCTACTGCACATGGAAGCCCTGGGTTTTCCGGCTGGGCCTCCTCACCATCTCCCGCCCTCTGAGGCTGGAGCTTATCTGCCCTCCACCTCCCCCCCCCCAAGGAAGCCAGGCCTTGCTCAGCAATTGGTCTCCAAAGGCACCTGGGAGGCTGGAAGCCGCAGCAGGGCAGAGCACCTGAAGCAGGAGCTATGACTGGCTGGGGGTGGGGGGGGCAAGAGGTGTGCTTTGCCCCAGGGTTCCCTCACCTGTACCAGCCCCAGGGTGTTGGCAGCTGTGTCAGATTGCCTGGGGTATAGAGGGGCACATACTGTGGGGAGCTGCCTACCCAGGCTCCCCACTGGTGGTAACTCAGCAGCTCTGCCCTAGGCACGGTGCAGACCTGTGTCATCTCCCCAGCCACACCCCTCCCACAAAATATCCCCCCCTCACCACCAAGGCAGGAGGGTGGAGCCCAGCTGCTGAGCTTGGAGCCCTGCTCCCCACTGACCTGACTCTCAGCTGGGAGTGTCCTGGGCTCCCTGTCCAGGCCTCCTGCCTCAGGCCCAGGGCCCTCCAGGAAGTTGGATGGAACCAGGCCTCTTTGTCCATTCAATTCCCCCTGGGGAGGAAAGGTTTGTGAGGCTGAGACCAGCAAAGAGGCTGGTCCAGGCTGTTCCCCAGGGGCCAAAATCACTGTCAAGACTGCCATCGAGATCTCTCACCCACCCCCCTGCCCAACTCTGGTGAGCTGGGGTATGCTGCACCCTCCCCCACAACATCCTCACATAGTAGAAACCATCGTCGTCCATGCCCCCGAACACAGTGATGACATCCCCTGCCCGGAAGGGCAGCTCTGCCTGTCGAGAGTGAGGAGCAGCGTCAGGCCCCGGGAGGCCCTGCCACCGCCCCCTGCACTGGCTCTGAGAGTCCTCACCTCCACGTCCATGTTGGGGGAGCTCTCCCGGGGGTTGTAGTCAAATGCAGCCACCATGGAGCGGGGAGCTTTTAAGTCAACAGAGGGGATCAGCATGGGGGAGGCTGTAAGGGGGAGAGGAAGAAGACTCAGGACTCTCTCTCAAGAATGCTCATCCCATACTATCCTCTCCACTGGAACCCTGCTGACCCCCTAATACCTCCTCCCTACTAGCCATAGCCCCTGAGAAGCCAAAGGGGTCACCCACCCCATCTCCCCAGCCCAGGCATGGCCCTTACCTGGACAGGGCTGGGCAGGGCCTTCAGGCTCAGCTGTGAAAAGAATGTGCCCATGAGCCCATCCCTCCCTTCCCTCTTCACCCCAGCCTGGGGCAGAGAGGGCAGACAGATGCTCGCTTTGATACGGAGGCTCCACACAACCACCCAGCCCTTCGATCTGGTAGTGAACTAAGGCCCAGAGAGGGTAAAAAGCTGCTCCAGTCTGCACAGTCATAGTCAGGTACCTTTGGGAACAGAGGTCTCCACAAACCAACCCCCGTCCCCACTGGAACAAAGTCCCTCCCAGGGAGAGTGAATGTGGGTGAAGGTCTGCCTTGATCCCCTCTACCTGCTTAAAACCCCACAGGTGTCCCCTAGAGAGCTAGGCAGCACCTCCCCCACCCACATAAATACTCTCACAGGCACCAGAGGGAGAATAGGGTCTTACCCACCTTTCTTGGAGCGACGGGGCTTGGGAGGAGGCCCAGTTACGCGGGCTGTGGAGTACACAAAGGTACCATTCCCTGATCCAGGAAGGCAAGTATATATAAGAGTGAAACTGAGGCAGGGGAGATGATGGGATAGGACTCCACAGTTTCCTCTCAGGGCTGGGCCAGGATTCCTAGACTTATTTCTGAGGGGCATTCATCTCCTATCCCAGACAAGAGCCCCATCTGACCTCCACGGCCCCAAATTCCTGACTAGCACCACCACCCTCTCGCAGCAGGCCCATCCCCTCAGCAACAGACTCCCCAAGGTGACCAGCCCACAGGTGTGGCTGCAAAACCCCAGCAGCTCTGCTAGTCTCTGGGTAACTGGAATACCCCAGACACGCCGATCGCTCAGGGTGGGACGGAGTTGGAACTGGGGTAGTAGGAGATGGGGGGGACAGCAGCAGGACATACTTAAGCCTTCAGTGAGAACATCTGGAGACAAGTAACCCCGCTGGAGCAGCTGCTGTCTCCCCACAGGACTGTCCACAGCCACTTCAGCCACCATATTACAGGGGATGTAGCCTGTTCGGCCCCCACTTTCACCCCGATAGAAGCCATCGGCATCCTTGTCCCCAAACACCTGGAGGCAAAGAGTTGTTACAGGAAGCCAGTTCAGCTGCTCCCTGTGCCCCCTGGCCCTAAACCCTGGCAATACCCCACATGGGACTACAGAAGCATGTTCTCCCTTTTGTGGGCTGTGGAACAGAAAAGGGGGGAAACAGCAAAGAATGGGATCAAAGGGGTAAGAGAAAACAGCCCTTTGTGTATCATCCTCCTCCACTGTCCACAGGGCCATTCCCTCCATCTACCCTAGACTGGATCTCCCTAATCTCAGAGCAACAGCGAAGAGCCTCCAGTCAATACTTGGAGGAATAATAAAGATAGTAATGTCAGTGGCAAACAGTTATATTGTGCTGACTGTGTGCCAGGCAGTTCAAGCACTTTATGTACATTGAATCTTTTAATCCACATATACCCCATAAGGTACCCTAATGATATCCCCATTTTACCAGTGAGAGAACTCAGGCCCCACGGGCTCAGGTAGTCTACTCAAGATCACACAGCTAGCAGTGGCAGAGTCAGGGTCCGAACCACCACGTCTGGCTCTGTGTTCTCCACCACAGTACCTCCAGTGGAGGAAGAGAGGGAGGGAAGACCTGGCTAGACGGTTTGGAGCTCTGGGCCCAGAGAGGCAGTTACCTTTAGGATCTGACCCTCCTGGAAGGGAAGCTCTTCTTCTCCAGCATCAGGGTTGGGTGACATGGACACGGGGTCATAGTCAAACAGTGCCACAAAGACCCTGGCAGGTAGGTCCTGGTGAGCCAGCACTTCTTGGGGGGTCCTTGGGAAGGCTGGGCAGACAGGTGGGGAGAGGGTAGTGACTCAGTAGGCTCTGGCCAAGGGGTCAGGAAAAGTCCCCACAGGCCTAGCCCAGCCCCCTTCAGGTGCTCACCTAGCTCGGTGGTGCCTGGCCTGGGGGCTCGGGACCCTCTCCTCTGGGGGCCCCTCCTCCCAGAGCTGTCCTGCCCTCTGGGCTCTCCAGTCTCTGCTGGCTGCAAAGAGAGGGCAACAGATGGCAGAAGTGATGCCCCAGCCCTCTGGCAGGCCCTTCCTCAGTGAGAGGACCCCGCCCGCGCACCCCTGCTCTGGCCCATCAGCATAAGCAGCACAGCAGAGCATGAGCACAGCGTTCCTCTCCTGCAGCCTTGACCTAGCCTGCTGGAGACATCCGAGGGAGGAAGGGCAGGAGGGGAGGCCCCAGTCCCCGCCCCCCCCAGAAGATGAGTGCGGTACAGGGGACTGGATTTAGCCAAGGAATGTGTGAGAGGAGGGCCTCCCGTCAGCATCAGGGCTGGGTGACTTGACATGGCATCACAGTCAGTGTCTTAAAGCTGTAATTAGCTACGCAGAGGAAAGGGCGACCCTGCCCCATGGCAGCAGCGGTGACTAGTGACAACAGAATAGTGTGCATCTCAGTTCCAATCAGCAGAAGCAGCAAAGCAATGGAATGTGGGTGGCAGGCGGCAGGTGAGGGAGCCCAGAGGCCCAGCCCCACCTCTGCTGATGGAGGCGGCAGCGTGGAATGGGATTGGCTGGTGGGCAGCAAGCAGGGCCACCAGGCGGCAGCAGGCAGGGGGCTGCCCAGGGTGGGGAGCGGGCACGGACCCGGGAGGGTGGCTCCTTGGCTCTGCCCATCGCACTGTGGCCTCTCCGTTCTGGCTCCCCTTTCTCCCAGGCTGGGAGGCAAGGGTAGGGGTTGGGGCCTGAATTGACCTTCACAGGCCCCCTGGACCTTCCTACAGGTGCTGTGCCCCAGGACTGCCCATCTGCAGGGTAGCAGGAGCTGGTGATGCTGATGCCCCCGCTGCCTGCTTCCTGTTCATCCTCCGAATCATATTCAATGCTGATTTCCAGGCACTTGGGGGAGAGGCAACTGGCTAGCCCAGATTCCAGGGCCTGGCCACGAGGGCACCTCCGAGAAGAGCCTGGCCGCCCTCTCCCACCAGCCTCTAGTCCACCCTTGGTGCCCTCAACCACAGGGAGGCCACCCCTCTCCCGCATGGGGACTGGTCGTCCAGAAGCCTGGGGCCCGCCATTGCTGAGAAGTCGGCTGCAGTGTTCGCGGGGATCTGGAGGCCGCCTGCGGCTTGGGGGCTTCTCAGGGGAACCCCCTCCTCTCCTCCGGCCACTTCCACCAACTAGCCCAGGCATGTCCTCCAGGTGGTCCCCAGCCCTGGATGGCTCAGGAGACAAGGGACACTGGCCAGGTCCTTGGGGCTGACCACTGTCACAGCCCAGCCCCAGCAACACAGGTTCAGGTAGGCCAGGGTCTCGGGAAGAACAGCCTGCCCCCGGCTTCTCCTCTTCCTCCTCTTCTTCCTCCTCCTCCTCCTCCGGGATGCTAAAAAGCTTCTTTCTGCAGAACTGCTGGAGGGGCAGCTCCAGGATCTGCTCCAAGATCTCCTCGTCGCTGTCAGTCTCACAAAAGGGGTCAGGCTGGGGCTGGGGTGGGAATGGGGAGTAGGGAGCAGCAGGGAAGAGAGGCGTGTGGGGAAGAGGAGAGAGCTGTGATCTTTGCCTCCAAATGAGGGCAGTGGTTAGAGGCAACTCACAACCCTCCATGGCTTCCCCTGAGAGGAAAGAACCAGAGGGACAGTGTCTGGCACAGAGTCACACACGTGCCCAGCAGAGCCAGAGGAAAAATGAGGAAGCATACCCAAGGAAAAGGCACCAACCCCTGGGGAACAGGAGCACTAGAGAGCAGGCCAGGCCTGTCACAGTGGAGAGGTCTCCCCATCCCCTCCCAGAAGCTCCCAGCACAAAGATCTCAGGTGGCACCAGCTTCCCTAGCCAGGGCACTGCCTCTGGGAGCTGGAGGGACAGAAGGCACAGAAAAGAGCTACTCCTCCTTCCTTCCCAGGAGAACTGCTGCTTAGGACAGGGCCCAGGCCACACACCTAGAATGTTGGTGGCACTCAGTGGTGGCTGGAGCAGCCGCTGACACATGGGGTCGAGGCCCCTGGAGCCTGAGGTCTGGGGCCCACCAGCCCCTCTCAGTCCCATTACCTTGGCCCCATCCTCCCTGATGCTGTTGCCAGCAACCTGCTTCGGGAAGGAACAAGTCCGGGAACCCAGCTCCTCTTCCTCCTCCTCTTCCTCCTCCTGGATGTCAGACAGGTCTGAGTTTCGGCTGTGGTCCACAAGGGAGTTCACCGGATGAGTGTTGAGCTCTGATGCATCCTCCCTCTATAAGAGATGAAAGAAGACGGGAGAAAGAGGAGGACAGTGAGGGCGTGCAGGGGGGTCCAGGCAGGTTGGCTCCAGCCACAGTAGAAAGGGTCTCTTGGAGGGGAGCAGGAGCTTTTTAGCAGAATGGGGATGTACACAAGGGGGTGGGAGTGGGGGAAGGACAGGGGCCAAACTGGGCAGAGAAATCTGGGAAGAAAACGCACAAAGAAACAGGCAACAAAGGGGTCAGCGCTGGACCAGAGCAGTGGACAAGCAAAGAGGACAGCCAGATTTGGGTTGGCCGGCCCAGGGAGGCAGGCCCTGATTCTTTGAGGTAATATAGTGTGTCCCCAACCCTACCTCAGCTCTGGGCCTCAGCCCAGACCCTGTGTCTCCTCCTTGGCAAGCCTCAAGGCTCGGTGCCTGCTGAGCCACCACTGCCTGGGTGGAGCAAGGTGCCGGGCGGGCCTCTCCTTTAGTCCATTCGGCCTCCTGCTCAGCCAGTGAGGGAGCGGCAGGGCCAGGGGCCCTCTCCCCCTGGGCTGGCTCGAGACCTCTCCTCTCCTCCGAGGCACCCAGCACAGCTGCCCCCGCTGCCTCCTGGAATGGCAGGCACTGAGGAAGGGCCCAGGCCACAGGCTTTGTCCAAACTTGCTCTTGCTTCCTCTCCCCCCAGACAAGGTACCTGGGCACAAGGTGCTGGAGGTTCCTCTTGGGATCTTTTCGGTGTCTCTCTGGGAGGGCTTGCTGGGGGGCCTCCTGGGGGATCTTGAGTTCCACGGGGGACAGAGAGCTGGGGAGGAGGGCTCGGGTTTTCAGGCCCTGGGGAGGCTGTAGCAAGGGGTGGTCTGGCCTCTGGGCTTGGTCGTGGCGAGGGGCAGGAGATCTGGGCTGGCAGGCAAGCCAGAGCCAGGGCTGGCGCAACGGGAGCTGGGATGGAGTCGGCTGACTCGCCATGGGGTGACATGGTGCGCACAGCCACCTCGCGGCACACGTGCAGCAGTTGCAGCTGGGACAGCTCCACCAACACGCTGCCCGCTGTGGGGGAGGCCACCTCCATGATCTGCAGGATGGAGGGAATGCAGGAAGGGAAGGGGAGGCTGAGTATGAGGACACAATAGCAGTGGTGACTGCCATTATGCCAGGCATCATGCTAAGCCCTTTGCCTGCCTATCTCATTTAATTCTCCTGGGCTTTGGCTTCAAGTGGTGGCACAGTTTTCAAATCCATCATGTGCTGCAAAAGTCCATGCTCTTTACAAATCTGCCACATAGTGCCCAAGTGCCAGTGCTGGGCATCTCTGTGCCAGGCCAGGAAGCATAGGCCTCTGAGCAAGGAGGGGCGCACACTAATCCCAGGGTACAGATGGGTAGAGTCTCTAGGCCATACCTTTTGCCCATCAGCATAGATGGCGTAGCCTGTGACACGGACACCATTTGAGGTACCAGCAGCATCGATGGTGACTGGGAGCCAACTGATGATCAAGATTCCAGGGGAGGGCCCTGGCTCAATCTGTACATCCAGGGGGGCATCTGGTGGGCCTGGGGAAAGGGAGGCACAAGACCCAGCAATGCAAGACACTTCCTGCCAGACATACCAGCCCGATTTGCATTTCCAATCTCCCTTCTCTGTGTCACCCATGGCCTGGCCTTCTGCATGTTATGGACATCAGAGCCCAAGCCTGTATACCTGCTGGGAGTGTGGTGAACTGCAGGGTGGCAGCCCGCTGCTCTGGTCGCTCCCAGCCTGGTTCCCAGGGCCCTCGGGGTGGGAGCTGAGCCTCTACTCGGGCCTGATAGGGTGTGCCAGGACGAAGGTGGCAGAAGGTGGCCCAGTAGGTACTAGGGCAGGCAGGTGGGCATTCTTCCCCATTGAGGTAGATGGCATGGGCCAAGTTGCTATTGCTGGGCACCCAGGTGATCTCTGCAGATGTGGCTGTCAACCGATGGACTCGCAGCTGGCTGGGTACCAGTCTGGCCCGAGCACCCACCACCAAGCAACAGCGCAGAGGGTCGGAGCTGCCCCGGCTGGTCAGGGCCTGGACAGAAACACGGAGTGGTCCAGCCTGCAGGTCCACGTTCTCAAGCACAGCCTTGGGGGGCGCCCCAGGCCCCAGGGCCTGCCGCAGCTCCCCATTCACGCAGATATGGAAGCCGTGTAGTTCCACTCGCTCGGGAGGCAGCTCCCAGGCCAGCACCACACTGTGGGCCAGCTGTTTGAGGACCACCAGGCGGCGGGGGTAAGGCACAGCAGGAGGCTCGCCCAGGCCCTCTGGTGTGGGGCTCAGACTGAGTTCGTCTCCTGCATCCTCCTCCTCCAGTCTGGACTGGCTGTGTCCCCCGCTGCTCTGGGCCCCACTGCTGCTGCCACCCCCACCTCCACTCAGGAAACTGAGCTCAGGGCCTGAGCTGTGGGACAAATCGGCCAACTCCGGAGGGAGGGAGGTCAAGAGGTCGTCATCAGACACACGCTCTACGAAATTGGAAGGGACCAGGCCCCTTCGGCCATCCATGAGCTCCCCTGGCACAGGAAGGACAAGAAAGGGCAGGGAAGGGTGAGACAGACAGAGAGGAGGGGAAAGAAAAACCAGCGGAATAAAGGCATTTTAGCTAGTGAGTGATCTCAGGCTTTTGATTCAAATCAACATTTAACTGTCAGTGCTTTTAAAAGACAAGAGCGGTAAAGGTGTGGATTAGAGAATTATCTTGAGTTTTCATAGGTGTGGTAATAGTATATTGGTTCCGTAGGATAGTGCTTCTTACATTTTAATGTGTAATATGAATCACCTGGAGATGGATTAAAATGCAGAATTCTAACTGAGGCCTAGTAATTCAGCATTTCTAACCAGCCCCCCAGTGATATAAGGATGTAGAATACCCACGCACGTTGAAGTATTTTGGGGTAAAATGTCATGATATCTACGATTTGTTTTTAAATCATTTTAAAATTTACATATTCATAAAGTAAATATGGCAAAATGTTAATTGTAGAATCCACATGGTGGGTATACAGATGTCCATTGTACTATTCTGTACATTTGAAATCCTCCCATTATTAGGCTTGGTGCCTGTAGCGCAGCAGCTAGGGCGCCAGCCACGTACAATGGGGCTGGTGGGTTTGAGCCCAGCTGGGGCCTGCTAAACAACAATGACAACTACAACAAAAAAAAATAGCTAGGTGTTGTGGTGGGCACCTGGAGTCCCAGCTACTTGGGAGACTAAAGCAAGAGAATCGCTTAAACCCAAGAGTTTGAGTTTGCTGTGAGCTGTGACGCCAGGGCACTCTACCCACAGCGACATAGTGAGACACTGTCTCGAAAATTAAATAAGAAAATGTTGTATTTAAAACGAAAATAATTAATAGGTCAAGATGAGGAAACAGATTCCACTGACTAGAAAGCTCTGGTAGTGGGTTTTTTGCAGGCCGGAGAAGTGGGAGCTGGGGTGCCCCTCAACCTCCCTTTGTGAAAAACTAGTCCCCAGAGAGAGAGTGGGAAACAACCATCACATTAGGGTAAGGGAAGGAGCCTTAAGAGACAAAGAGAAATGAGTCGCTTATGGGTTCTAGAAGGATTAGGATCCCCCTAGCAGGCCTATGTCCAAGAGCATGACGGACAGCTGTCAATCCAGGACCAGTGAGCAATGGGCAATTCCATCACCTGTGTCAGTTCTCCCAAAGACAATAGAGTATCACAAAACATTTGCTGTTGTTTGTTTGAGGGATGTCTGGAAGCCTGGCACCCTGACATGTTACAGTTAATTTAAAGAAAGAAAAAAAATTCTCAGAATTTTTGGTGGCTGCTGTGCCTTTTGGGGAGGAAAGGGGCACAGGGCAGAGGGTGAGTGTAGGTAGGGGTGAGGTTCAGGAGGGCCTGCAGTTTCCCCAGCAGTAATTTGTGATTCCCACCCCAACTCTGCTGATGCTAGAAGCGGGGAAAAAGTAAGGAAACTTGAAGAAACAATAGGGACTCGATAAGTTAGATATAATGAGCACTCTAAGCAGGTGAATGGTGGCCGCCCGGAAGTATGTCCATGTTCTAATCCCTAGAACCGTGAATGCAACCTTATTTGGAAAAAGCATCTTTGCAGATGTAATTAAGTTAAGGATCTTGAGATGAGATCATCCGAGATTATCTGGGTGGGTCCTAAATCTAATGATGAGTGTCCTTATAGAGAGACACACCGAGGAGAGACAGGTAAGAAGAGGCAATGTGACCACAGACAGAAAGATTGGAATGACGTGGCTGCAAGCCCAGGAACACCTGGAGCCACCAGACGCTGAAGGAGACAAGGGAGGGAATCTTGTAGCCCCGCCAACATCTTGATTTTGGAGTTTGGGCCTCAAAAGAGGCCAGTGAGAGAATAAATGTCTGTTGTTTAAAGCAGCCCAGTTGGTGGTAACTTGTTACAGACACCATAGGAAATTAATACAAGCACTGCTCTAAGAAGCAGGAGGCAAAAGATAGAAGCCTTCACATCGAACAAATCTATAGCTTACAAGGCTGAAGCTGGAGCCTGGCTCAGAGTGAGGCGGCGCTGGACCAGATGTGATATAAATGAAGCAGTCCCTTAGCTGGAGATCGACCAGGAACACAGCATCCTACACCCACTTGTCAACATGACTTTAAATCTATCCCCATCTACCCAAGATGGTAGGGTTCAAATTCATAATTTGTGGTTCGTTAATACTGATGTTTTTGCTGCCCCACTCTAAAAAAATGTGTTTGAGTTTTTTTGTTGTTCTGATTTTTTTCATAATAAATTATCCTGTTCCTGGAAGCTATTTAATCATCCTCTTCATAATCTACCCCTCTGGGGAGATTAGCTGTCTAGGCCACAAAGCCAGGTACTGTCATTCCCAGGCAGAGGGCCCAGAGAAATGGGCCTGAGCAGGCTTCCAAGCTGTCAGGGTTACAGATGCAGCTCTAACTCCTCTCCTAAATCTCCACACACAGTTGTGGCCCTTGCCCTGCCTTGTCCATGCCTCACTCCAGTCTCTACTCAGTGCCATCTTCTCTGCTGCTGACAGACGTGGCCTGGTGCCCAGACCGGGGCCATCCTAGGAGAGTGTCCCAAGGCCATTTCTTTCACAGGCCCTGTCCCGTTGTCCAGAATCAAGGAGGCAGTGGTTGCCTGGTGCGTCCTCTGGCTCCCCGCTAGAACTGGAGAGCTGCCCTGAAGCTCACGCCCTGCCTGGGCCCTGACAACTGCTTACCATCCACTAACACCTTCTTCTGGGATCTGGACCCTGTCTCTTCCTCTCTACTGATTGAAGTCTAGCATCAAATCTATGCTACAGGCCTGACCTCAAGTGTCATGTTAAACACTGCCATGTCCTATATGCCAGCACAATAATAAATCTAGCCAAAATTCCCAGTGACAGTCTGCCCATCATCTGGACTGTGAGATGCCCTGTGCTATCCTGGCTGATGCCAGACCACCATCTTTTTCTTTCCCCACTTCCTCCAGGTCTCTGAATGCCTTTTAGCTGAGCCTTAAAAAGTATGGTGGGATGAGCTTGCTGGGGAGAGGGTATGAATGGGTGGATGGAGGTCTTTGGGAACAAGGACTTAAAGGCAGGGGAAGGGACAGAATGACCCCCACTACCTTCCTACCTTCAAAAAAGCCATCCTCGTCCATGTTGCCATAGACATAGATGTACTCGCCAGCTGTCAGTGGAAGCTCTGCCTCTGGATTCTCATTGGGTCCCTCGAAGGGGTTGTAGCTGTTGAGGGGGGTACAGAGGAGGAGGAGGACAGCGACCTACATTGCACCTCCATGTCCCGTCTTCTCTCCCACACCGCACTAAGCCTCTATAGACACTTGGTTGTCCACCTTTAGCAAAACAGAGCATTCACTGCACACCCCCCTTGGCCCAAAAACGTTATGAAAATATGTCCAACTGGGCACCCTGCACCACCCACACCACCTTCAGAGCTCTCTGTCTTTACCTAGCCCCCTCCTCCCATACACCCTAAATGCTGTGGGTGGGAGCAGGGAAGGTGAGGAACCCACCTATAGCGTGCTAGGAAGACCTGGATCCTCGCTCCTCCCCGGCTGCCCTCTGGTGCTGCTGGGAGCAGGGAGACACTATCTGCCTCCAGTTCCTCCACCTCACTGGCTGTGTCCACCTGGGGATAGACAGAAAGGGCTGGCTTCTCTTCATGGCCCAGGGCCAAAGGCCAAGCCAGCAGGTTTCCAGGCTGAGCCAGAGGACCTCTTTGAGAATGGAAAGTGAGCACATACATGCCTGACAAGGCTGGGGCAATGAGCCCGTCCCTCACCCCCCATGCTGTCTAAATCAGCACTTGAGCCACAGGTCCTAGGCAGGGGAAGTGGGAATAATCTGGCCCCTACTGCACCAGCCAAGAAATAAGCCTACCTCCCCTATCTGAGAGGGTCAGGCCACACTGGTGTAGGGAGTGAGTGTCGATGGCAGTTAAGGTGAAAACACAGCAAAGCACCCGGACTATAAAGAGCTGGGAGCAAGGAGGCAGGAGCTGGAGAAGTCCGTGCCTCTAGCCCAATGTCGGTGCTTTTGCCAGTCAGCTGTGGAACTCAGAACTTCCTGTCCACTGGTCCATGGCTTGGGGGTGTCCCATTCCCTGACCATGGTACAGATTGCAAGGGCAGCTAGGGGAGCAGGCTGTCTTGTCTTCTCTGCCAAAGCCTCCAAGAATGGGCCCCACTGCACCCAAAGCCAGCACCACCATCCTATCCCACAAGGGGGCAGCAGAGGTGGCGGCCACGTCATGCCACGGTCTGAACCCTTGGACCTGCCCCCTCCACTTTCTGGTGTTTGTGGGTAGAAAGAGGCAATCAGAAGAGCTATGAGTGATGCTCCAGGACTCAGTAATAATAAAAGCTGCCAAATGTTAACTGTCCACTGTGTGCCCACACTGAAACAGGCACTTGCCTCATATTTTTTCATCTAACCCTCACGACCATAGAAAGTGGGTTTTATTAGCTCCAGTATTTGGAGAAGGAAACCAAATGCTACAAAGGGTCAGTGACATGCCTAATACAAAGCTGGGATTTGAATCTCGGAACCTGTGCTCTTTCTCATCTGCTTCCACTACAGATGTGCTTATGAACAGTCTCATTATGTGAAGCCTGGCGCCAAAGTGTCTCCTCCATCCAGCCCAGGACTCTAGGGCCTCCCTGGGCCCCTGGGGGATGGAGCTGGGTAGCCTCCAGGTAGGGCTTGCCTGTGGGTCCTGGAGGACAGGGACAGGCTACTCCTGAGCTCCCCACCGGCAGGAGGAATCCACAGGCCTTCTTCCTCCCACCATGGGTCTAGTGGCCACCCAACTCCTAGGGACCATTGAAGAAGTCAAGGCCACCTCCCCACCTCCCTAAGCCAAAGCCAGAACCCCAGCCCCTTCGCCAGCACTGACCTCAGGTGTGGGGCATGACTTGGGACTGTTGTGGATGGACTCGGAGCGTGAGGAGTTAGAGAGAGACTCTGCCTTCTTAGCTGTCCTTCGAGGGACTCCAGTAAGGGTAGCAGGCGCAGGCTCAGAGGACTTTGGGGTGCAGCGCCCTGGGGAGCCCGGCGGGAGGTCAAGGTCTAAAGAAAAGATTGTGCATGGGCTTGGGGTCTGTGGCCTGAGGAGGAACCAGGAAGCTGGGGTGGAGCTTCTTGGATACAGTGTCAGGCTCTCCCTATAGCTGACTTTCCTTATAAGAAGGGAACTTTGGGAGGGAAACTTACTAATAGAGGTGTAGGTGATTTGCATATCTTATTCCATGTGATCCTCAGAGCAGCTTGCTGAGATGCATTTAATGATTCCTGTTTTATAGCCTAGGAAACTGCAGCCCAAAGAGATTGAGCAGAGTGCCCCAAATCTCACAGACCGTTAAGGGAGCTCCAGATCTGACTGCCCTCAGCCCTGACTCTTTGTAAGTCCATACTGCTTTACAAGTCCCACAGCTCTGACCCCGAGGTCTTGTTGGAGGGCAAACAGCAATGGTCTGAGATGCCTAGGCCAGACTCCAGAACAGACCCTTTCCTGAGCTTTGTTTTACCCCATCAGAGCCTGTTCTAGCCAGGCGCAGCTCCAAGCTGCTGGGTGACTTAGGATGAGTTACTGCCCTTCCCTGACCCTGAACTCCTTGCTCTATACAAAAGCCCCAGGCCTAGGGATTCCAGGCCAATGTCACTGAAGTCCACCTTACCTTTGGGGCCAGACCCCCGGCAGAGTTGGGGAGTAGAGCAGCAACAGTGGGGTGGTGGGTGGTCCCCAAGGGCCCCGCAGTCCAGGGCAGAGGTGAGCAGATCCAAGGGGCCAGGGTGTAGGCGGAAGGCCTGGAGCTCCCGTGCCAGGAGGCTGAAGCGCTCAGTTTGGCTGCGGCACTGCTCCTCAAGCTCTCGAACCCGGGCCTGAGCCAAGACCCACCATGAGCCACCAGGCCCAGCAAAGCTGCCCAATGTCAGTCCATACCACCTCCATGCAGCCCCACATTGGCTGCGGATCATATCCATCCAGCTCCAGCCTCAGTGGAGCAGAGGGTGAAGTTCTGGGCTGTGTCCTGAGACATCTTTTCCCCGGCCCTCTCCAGAGCCAAGACAGGGTCTACTGCACACTCACCAGCCTTTGAACCCCAGGCAGTGCATCTCTGCTACTAGCCGCTTTCTAAGGATCCTTCTCACCCCATCACCAGCTCCATCACTTATCACTCTGCCACAGTCAGCAATCCAAACCCCTGCCCTCAGAGAGGTGGGCAAGAGATCCCATAGGGGAGCTAGGGACATGTTCATGATGGGAATGGGCTAATTCTCAGAAATTTTTCTCCAGGATCAGGAGAGTTTCAATATCAGGCACCTACCCTGGCCAAAGTCACAAGGTACATAAGTTAGACTGGTGATGAACTTTCTTATAGTGGCCAGAGAGGGAAGGCCCCATGTCTGCCAGGCCCAGCAGCAGGCTTGGAATAAGGGGACAGCCCACAGGGATCCTGTAGGAACCCTAGTCTATCTGCAAATTCTCAGGTGTGATGCCCTGAGAATTCTCCAGTGATGCCCCTGCTCCAATTCCACTGGACATGACAGTTGGGACTGCCTGGGCCTGAAGGAGGAGACGCAGCTAGGCCAACCCAGAGTGGGGGGAGAGGAAGCTGTGGGGGAGGGGGTGGGGGTCGGGGTGAGGCTGTACCTGCATGGAATCCAAGGTAGACTGTGGCAGGAAAGGAAAGCACAGGGCAGAGGTTAGAACCCTTAGCCCTCTAGGTCACTAACTCCCCAGGGGAGAGGTCTAGTGGACACCAGCCAGCCAGCTCCCCAGTTAGCTCACCTAAATGGAGGGATATTTCAGGGGGAAGGCAGACTTTGGGTGTAGCAATGAGAGACTGATGCCACCAGGCTCAGGAGCCCCTGTCCAGCTATGCCCAGCCTGAGAAATAGGCCAATGGTGGGGGGACTCCCCCAGACCCCAGAGCATTTAAGGGCCCCCCTCACTGGCAACCTCCTCCTTTGCCACACACAGTCCATTCTAGCTCTTTCTGAAGTTCCCCTGCATTCCTCCCAAGGTGAAGGAGCTGGGAGCCACCTCCCAGGACCCTACCTCCAGCAGCTGCACGGCCCCTTCATGTTCCCTCCTGGCTTCCGCCTGGGCCTACAGGGGGTAGGAGGTAGAATGCTGGAGGGCAGGGCTGAGGCATGGGCTGGGGGAAAGGTAGGAGTGAGGCAGGGTGGGCAAGAAGGGCTAAGGCAGAGAAGGAGTGAGAAGAAAGACAAGGCCAGGGAGCATAGGAAATGGGGATAGGGAAGGGGGAGGCTGAAGGCTTCTCCCTCCCCAACTCCCACCCTGAGACCAGAAGGCACAGAGGTCAAGGAGCAAGGACACTTTCTCTCTTTCTGGACTCTCACCCCTTCTGGCTTCCCTCCTATCTCTCTGGGTGCTCCTTCTACTCTTTTGTCTGGAGGGGGGACCCTTTTGAAGGTTAGGGTACCCCTGGACACAGTGCTGGGCCCACTTTATATTCTCAACTTTCTCTTGCGGGTCCCATTTAGTCCCACAACTAAACACACCGATGGCTCCTACTATCTCTAAGACCAGCTTTCCCATAACTCCAACTGTATGTATCCAACTGTCTGGGGACATCTCTCCTTGAATATCTGACATACAACTCAGACCTTGCCAAACCAGAGTTCAGAACCAGGGCTGCCAGCCTCTCAAATCCTCATTCACCTCCCAGGGTGTGAAAAGGCCTACGCCCTACCAGAGTTTATACAGCAAATGGGTGACAGAGAAGAGATTCAACTGGAATCCCACAATACGCCTTGTCAATTTTTTTTTTTTTTTTTTTTTGAGGCAGGCTCTCACTCTGTCACTCCAGCTAGAGTGCAGTGCCATCATCGTAGCTCACTTCAACCTCTAACTCCTGGGCTTAAGCAATCCTCCTGCCTCAGCCTCCTGAGTAGCTGAGCTGAGGCTACAGGCACTTGCTACCACATCTGGCTAATTTTTCTATATGTATATATATATTTTTTGAGACCAAGTCTCACTCCATCATCTTGAATAGAGTGCCATGGCATCATCATAGCTCACAGTAACCTCCAACTCTTGAGCTCAAGTGATCCTCCTGCCTCAGCCTCCTGAGCACCCGGGACTATAAGCACCTGCCACTATACATGGCCAGTTTTTCTACTTTTAGTAGAGATGGGGTCTCATTCTTGCTCAGTCTGGTCTTGAACTCCTGAGCTCAAGTGATCCATCCTCCCGCTTCACCTCCCTTCCAACAGATTGGAAATATGTTTTGGAGAAGGAATTGACAAAGAGTCAAGGCCAAAGCCCCCTATTCCATTTCTATAGAAAATTTAAGATAAAGGAGCCTCAGTGCTAGGATTAGAGATGTGAGCCACCAGACCCAGCCTATTTTCTACTTTTTTGTAGAGATGGGGGTCTCAATCTTGCTCAGGCTGGTCTTGCATTCCTGCTTGACCTCAAGAGATCCTCCCAAAATATTAGGATTATAGGCATGAGCCATCTCACCTGGCCAATTCTTGTTAATTCACTCCAAAACATTTCCAATCTGTCCACTTGTCTCCATTGCCACTGCCTACATCTAAGTCCAGACAGCCACCATCTGTCTTTTGGGCCACAGCCCACCCCCTGCTCCATACCTACTCCCACAGTTTACCCTCCATGATGCCACCCTGGGACTTTGTAAAATCGAAAATCAGATTATATTACTCCCCTGATTAGGACTTCTCAACAGCTCCTAACCACTCAAAGAGCAAAATACTCAAACTTTTTCCCTGGCCTTTAAGGCTAGACAGGATCTGGGCCTTGAATTCTCCTGCTACTTTGCCCATCCTTTACTGTGTTCTAGCCACACAAGTCTCAGAACACCACTGCCCCCAGCTCTTCCCTGCCACAGCATGTCTCCTACTTGGCAAGTCCAACTGTCACCTCCTCAGGGATGTCTTCCTGACGACTGCTAATGTGGTGCCTCACCAGGGCTCCCAGTCACTCTTGCCACTTTACCCTGTTCATCTCCTATCATCAGTGTCCGACATCATCTTGTTTGTGGATCTGCTTATTTGCTGATGAACCAGGGAGCTGTATTCACCACCACCTCCCAAATGCCTAGTACAGTGCCAGGCACACAGAGAATGCTTATACGATGAGCAAATGGTGAAGCTGGGGTCCAGCAGCTTTCCCCACTCCTGCCCCACCTGCTGCAGCCTCTGGACTTCCTCCTGCTTCTCCCGTAGGCTGAGCCGAGCCTGCTCATGTTCCAACTCTAGCTGTTGCCGCCGCTGGGCCACATCCCGCATGTGCTGAAACACAAGACTCGGGGTTAAGGCCAGAGCCCCCTACTCCATTTCTATAGAAAACTTAAGATAAAGGAGCCTCAGATGCCATCTGCTCCAGATTCCCTCTGGTAAAAAGGAAATTAATACTGGAGAAGGCACGGAACTGGCAGCACCAGGACTTGACCTCAGAACCCAGTGCCCTACACACAGAGCAGATTCTACTGTCCCGCTTTCTCCCTGTGACAGAGCCCTCTACCCTCCCACTTCTACATTGTCCCCCTCACCTTCAGCACCTGCTCCAGGCTCTCCAGCTTGCTCTGCAGGCCCTGGCTCTTGCGAAGGGCTGAGTCCCTCTCCTGTGTCACCCCCAGGAGCTGGCCCCTCAGCTCCACATTTTCCCACTCCACCTAGTGAGGGGACAATGGCAGGAAGCTGGGTATGTGACACTTGTCCCCCATCTCCCTCATCAGGAGGAATAATACCCTTCATACTCTACCCGAGCTGGGGGGTGATGCAGGAGAAAGCCCCTTGCCAAGGACCAGGGTCCCAGCAGGAGCACAGGCCTCTACAGCACCTGGGCAGAGCTGGTACCTGCTCCTTCTCCGTGGCTCTCCCACTGAGCCGAGAGTTCTCCTCCACCAGGCGGGCATTCTCATTCTGGGCTTCTCTCAGCTGCAGCTCCTAAGAGGGCAGAGGAGCTCTGGGGAGGGGGCCCAGCACCCAGATTCCTCATCTCTCCACACAGAGAACCCTGCCCTCCTCCCAGACGAGGCCGTCCTCCCCTGCCTGGAACCTAGATCAGCCACAAGGGATGAAAGCAAAGCTAAGAGGGAGCCCACCACCTGGCCAGCCTGGGGGAAGAGAGCTGGCCTGCCCACAAGAGCTCACCAGCTCCTCACATCGCCTCTGCTTTTTCCGGGCTTCGTGCTCCAGGCTCTCGCATTTCTTCCGCTTCTTGCTGAGCTCTGATTCCTGTGGGGTCAGGATCAAGGGCTCCTCATGTGGAAAAGCAGATCTGTCCCCAGCAGGTCACCTCCAACCCTTGACCTAGGACTTACCAGCTGCTGCACCCTCTGTTGTTTCTCTGGCTCCCCTAGAACCACGAGTGGGTTGTCCACATACTCCTGGGGTGTGGCCTGGAAATACCCAGAGGCAAGGGGTTGGCAGGTGAGAACAGGGCCTCCTGGGCGGCCAGCCCCCAGCCCAGCCTGCCCAGGGAAGTTTCTCACCCCATCACACTGTCAGCAACGAGACCTCTGCCTGGGAAGAGGGGGGGATGGGTACCGTCTGCCCACCCCCCTCACATCATTTCCAGCTGATGTACAGAGATCCTGGGTCCCATGTGTGCCCCAGGAGATAGGTCCTTTATCCAGGCCAAAGCTTTCCCTTTTTAGCTTCCAGCAGGAGCCGTGCTCTGCACTCAATAACTGTCCTGGGCGTCCTTCAGTGACTGGCAGAGAATTAGGAGGTTGCTTGGGCCCCCAGGGATGTGGTGTTCCCAGAGCTAAAGGTTCTAAATCATCCAGACTGGGCTTGGCGGGATCCTTCCTCTTGCCTTCCCTCGAGCCCACCCTATTGCACCTCCCATCTACCCCTGCAAACTTCGGAGTACAGGTTTTGATGGGAGGTACGTCTCCCTCCCTGGGCCAGCCAGAGAGGTGAAATCAGAGCAAGAGGCAGCCCCCCGCCTGGAAGGCCTTGGTCACTATCGAGTCGCTCCTCCCACCTGTCTTCCCCAAGGGAGGCGGACCTAGTTGTTGCCCTCCTATAATGATGGAGAGAAGCTAGACCTTTAAGTTCTGGGAGTCTGGAGTGGGTCTCGGCCCTCGGGACAGCGACTACCTAAGTCCCTCACTCGGTGAAGGTCGCCAGTACCTGAAGCTGGAGGGGACGCACTGCCGCCCTGGGGAAGCCGGGCCGGGTCTGGCTAGCTGGGCGGGCGCTGGAGGGCGGGAGGAGGCGGCGCGGGCAAGGCCCCGGGCGGCTGCTAGGGCAACCAGGGATTTGCTGCCGGGCCGTACCACTGGCGGCGCGGCAGGGGCGGCCAGGCGGGCCGCGTGGGGCACAGGACTACGGAAGGCGGAACCCGGGAACTCTCAGGGGCGGGCGCGGCGCAGGTATGAGTGCGGGAGGTTTGGAAGGGGACTCACCCCGGGATAGGAAAACTCTCCAACCTCTGGGAGTGCAAACGCCACCACCAGGTCGTTTGGGATCTGAATATGGTGCAGGGGGAGATCCCGGCGTCGTCCCAACCCTCTATCTGCACCCATCCATACATCTGCCCTGGCGCGGGTGCTCACCTCTCCTGGGGCCCCGGGGGCCGGCGCCCCTACTCTGGCTGGGGGCCGGGACTGCGGGGACCGCTCCTGCTGGTTGCGCAGGGCGATCTGTCTCTGCAGCCGCAGCACCTCCCGCTGGGACTCGCGCAACAGCCGATCGAAGTCCCGCACGTGGAGCCACTGGGGACCCTCCTGGGGCGGGGGACAGGGAGGGTAGTTCGGCCTAACCTTTACCCGCCCCATGCCATCCCTGGCAGAGCCCTCTGCCTTCCTGGAGGGACTCGCGCACAACCTCCCACGTACATGCCGGGTTATATATGCATGCGTATACAGCCACAAGCTTTTGCTAATCTAAGTGCACACAAACTCAGTAACTTATTTCTTAGGTGCTTGATGTGTGCCCAGCTCCTGTGCTAAATGTTTTATGAACATCGCTTCATTCAGGGCGAGATATGTGTGGATTCATACAGCCAGACCCACCAGCACATGGCCTCAAGCCTGCAGCACAGAAATGCCCAGGTCTGGGACTCGTGGCTCCACCCCCTTCTCCCTCTCCCACCTGGGCTGTTGCCAGGGGAACCTACTCCCCAGCAGCCTCCACCATCCGTTATATTTGCATCTCATTAACATCTCGTCCGCATCCCACGCCAGGCAAGATAGCCCTGGGTAGAGCTGAGTTGGAAGGGGTGACCAGGGCGTCCTCGCACCTTGCCCACCAGGGTGAGCCTGGCCTGCAGCTCCCTGCATTCCCGCTGCAAGGCAGCAATCTGCTTATCCTTGGCCAGCAGTGCACTGGCAGTCTCGCTGAGGTCCCGGGCTCGCTGGCGAGCTAGGGCCTTCCGGCACAACTCCAAGGTGGCCCCAGGCCTGGGTACAGGGGCACTCACCTAGCCAGAGATGGAGTAAGACTAATGGTCAATTGAGGGCCAGGGCACTTCTCCTACTCCTTAGCTCCTCCAAAAGGAGGAATTAGCTTGAAAACCTGGAAGTGTGGCCTCCTGCGTCTACACCCTGTCTGGGTTCTCAGAGGACCAGAACAGGCCTCACTCCCCCCCATCCCAGCAGTCCCCAAGCAGAACCAAAAGGGTTAAGTCTATATCCTAGTTTAGGTCCAAAGGGTGCTGCTAATTTGGGGCTGCCACTGTGATAGGTCTTACCCTGCCCCCACTCCAGCTCTACACCCTGAGATGAGCTCAGCAGGAGGCTGCAGCCAGCACCAGCAAGTGGCATTCCTGCTCCCTGTCTGCTCAGGAACCTCCCATCCAGCCCTGGCTCCCTCCTTCAGCCACCTTGCCTGGCCAGCATTTGCCCTCCCTATGCCTAGGCCCCTAAGTACCACTTTGGTGCTTTCGTGAGTACTGAATCTATGACTCTCAAACCCCAGACTGTCCTTCAGGTCCACCCCTTGGTTCCTCTCTTCCTTGGTCACCCAGCCTCTGCCCAGCAGCCTTCTGTCCTCACCACCCTCAGGTTCGTTTCCTGCAGCTTCCGGGCCCTCTCCTCCAGGCGCTTGGCAATGACCGCCAGCTCGGCATTCTTCCGCTTCAGCCTCCTCACCTTCTCTTCTGTCTCGGGGAAGCTGCTCTTCCTCTGACAAGAGGTCAGGCAGAATTGGGGCATATGAGGATCACACACGCACACCCCACCTACCCAATTCTAACTGCCCAGGGCTTAGGCTAGAGTCCTGGGCTCACAGTCAGGTCCTTAGCAACTCTAGTCAGGGGGTTCACCCTCTCTGGGTCTTGGGATTATGTCACCACCATGTAGCCCACACTTGGAAAGATGTCCATGGGGTGAAGAGGGCACTGAAGCAGAGGGCCAGGCTACAGCCAAAATGTAAGACCCTGCTCTTCAAGCCTCACCAGCATCTGGTTTTCCTCCTTAAGGATGGCACAGCGCTGCTGCAGCTCCCCCAGGGCCCTCAACAGCTCCAGATTGGGCCTGTCCCTGATGCTCATGTTCAGCTTGGCCTGGCATGAGAAAGGACAGGGTATAGCCCCTCAGGAGCCCACTCCACCCAGTCAGAGCCCTCTATGTGCAAGCATTCCCCCCTCCATGATCCAAGAAGACACAGAGATGAGAAGGTTCTTTCCCATATTGCAGGCCTTCGGAGAGGGCTGCAGGAAGCCTAGGAGAGGGGGCCATCCCAGTCCTCCCTGCCCAAAGTGGCACCCCCAGCCTGAGGACCTTCCTGCTGTTCCCTGATACTCCCCATCTTCTCCTCCTGGGAAATACCAGCTTGAGCTCCCATTCCTTTCTCCTGAGACTCCTCATAGCCAGTGAGTCTTCTGCCCCCCACCCAAAATCCTGATCCCTCCCTTTCTGCAGGAGACTGCTCACACCCACCCCAAGCCCTAGTGCAGCCTAGCACTGAGCCCCTCCCCTGAATCTGTTTCCACTGGACTCTGATTCCACCATACACCTCCATAGCCCCCAAGGACAGACTCATGGAGATAACACAGATAGACAGACTGTCAGAGGTGGGGTTGGGGGAGTGGGCAGGGGCAGGGCCAAATGTAGACAGACTGGCAGAGAGAGTCAGAAAAACAGACGAATGACAAAAAAAAATAGAACCACTGAGATTCTTGTCCAATGAAGGGAGGACAAATAGTAGAGACAGACCCACGGACAGAGACAGGCCAAAAGAGAAGTGGGCCATAGCATTGCATATCTTGCTGTGCCTCCTGGCCAGGCTAGGGGGACATGGTGAGAGACCCCTCCCACCTGGCAAACCCCAGCCCTCTGCAGTTCCCTTACCTTAGGGACAGCCTCCACTGCCTCATCCTCCAGTCTCAGGCAGCCAGATCCAGAGCTTGCTGCTTGCTGCCCCAGGCCAGGCAGTTCAGCCTCTGCTCCTTCAGCATCAATGCCCCCCATCGGCCCAGAGCTCCAGCCTCCTTTGGGCTCAGAACTCTTTTCAAGCCTCAGTTCTTTAACCTGCAGAGCTGCCGAAGGAGTATCAGCAACGCTTGGGGATGCATCCCCAGGTTCACCCCCCTGGCCTAGAGTCCAGCTCTGCCAGGCAGGCAGTGCCCATGGCTCCATGGCTCCTGGGTTCCCAGGCCGTGGGAGAGTTGTCAGTTGCTCCATGGTGCTGCCAAGGGGCCCCAGAACCCAGGCTGGAGAACATCACCCAACAAAGTGGGGGGACTAGCGAGGGTCATGCCAGGCTAGACCCTCTCCCCACTGAGCGCTTGGCTTCACCGAGGCTCCATCCAAGGTTGGCTGAGCTCTTCCCCTCCCACAAAGGAGGCTGCAGAAGGCGCTGGGGCTGCCGGAGCTGGAGCTAGGGGTATGTGAGCTATGTTTGCTTGTGGCTGTGTGTGCGCAAGTATGTGAAGGAGTGAGGGTGTCCCTGTGGGGGTGGGGAGTCTGTGCAGAGGCCACTGACAGCCGAGCCCGGGTGAGGGTATATGTGTGTCTCCAGGTCTGTCCATGCAGGTCAACACTGTCTTATGTACATTTGGAGGATGGGTACCCCCACTTATGTGTGTTGAGGGGAGTGGTGCTGTGTGTCACTGTCTGCCTGTTTCAGAGTTACCAGTTGTTTCTGTGTGCGTGTGGGTGCCTGGATTGCAGGGCTGTGGCAGTGTGTGATGCTGTCACTGGTTGTATTTGAGTATGTCAGTGTTGTGTAGCTGTGTGCGTTGGTGTGGTTGTGTGTCTGTCAGTGTCTGTGAACCTGGCCATCCATCACGACTCCTCCACCTGGGTAGAGTCCTCAGGTGCTGCCAGGGGTGATCCCCAATGGCCCGCTGAGGTCCTTTATCTCCTGCTTCCCTCTCCGCTGCTCTCTCTCTCTCGCTTGCTGGGTGGCAGGCTGGTCCTAAGGAGGCCTGGGCCGATGAGCTGCTTGCCTCATAGTCTCTGCCCCTGCCGGCCTCAGCTCTGGGGACTGCAGGGGTCCCTTACAGTCCGGGAGCCTTGAGATGGTGGGCGCCGAGGAGGGCTGAGCCTCAGGATGGGGGGGCGGGCAGGGGAGAGCCAGCCCTCCCCTCCCCCTCCTCCTCCCCTCCCGCCCACCAATAGGAAGTCGGCTGCTGGTTTCCATGGCAATGGCGCTGCACTGGTGGGCTGGACCGGCTGACAGGGTTGGGACAGAGGGAAGAGCAGGTTTCTCACGGGATGCTGGCCCTGCGTGTCCCCCAGTCCCCCCACATATGACCTCCCACCCCT
Organism: Otolemur garnettii; assembly: GCF_000181295.1. Taxonomy (NCBI): domain Eukaryota; kingdom Metazoa; phylum Chordata; class Mammalia; order Primates; family Galagidae; genus Otolemur; species Otolemur garnettii. The sequence goes on from NW_003852489.1 coordinate 2,584,359, forward strand.
CATCCCCACACACCCTCACACCTTCCAGGGTATGGAGGCAGGCGGCTGCAGCTCGTCCTTCCTACATCATGTCAGGTGAGACTGGTAGAGACAGACACAGGGAGGGTATGACAGGTAGACAGAGATCTAGCCACAGAGAAGGGCAGCACAAGAAAAGATTGGATTTGAGACAAAAAAAGGAGAGAAACAAAAATTAAGGAGATGACAACAGGAAGATAAAAGCAAAGAAGCAGAGGTAGAAATAGGCCGAGAGAATTCTTTCAGCTTTCTCTTGGCAGACTGCATTTGTAGGGGGCAACCTGGTTGTCCCAGGCCAGCAGAGAAGACCAAATGGCCCATTGGGTTTCCCTGAACTGTCAGGAAGTTCATCTTCTGACTGGCCTTAGGCCTTGTTGCTATAAGAAAACAGCTTTTAGGGGACATGGGATATGGATATAGGAACTCCAACTCTTCCACCCAGGAGTCAGCCTATATGAGGGGGAAGGGGGCTGAATGGAGTTCCCAGAGACAGAAGTGTTGGGAGAGGCCCCAGAGGCAGCCCCTCTCCCCTCTGAACCTGGGACTCAGCAGACAAGCCAATCTCAGCCAAGGTGGGGCCCTCGTGTGGCCCTCTCGCAGAATAGCAGCAGCAATACTGAACCTCAGAGTCTGACTAGGGGCTCCACCCAGGCCAAAGCCAATGGAGCTGGAAGGAGGAGATGACATCTTTACTTCCCTAAAGCAGTGTGTAGATTAATATGCATGCCACCGCATGTGTGAGTTGCTGATGTTTAGGTCAGGATAGACATGCATGCCATTATGTTCATGCATATGTATAGTATGCATACCTAGACATACATTTATTTCTGTATAGGGGGGCATTATATACATGTGCTGCTATATGTCTATGGGTCTCATTGGCTGTATATGTATGCATATCTCTGTGCGTGTCATTGCACATATGTCTCATTTGCCACAGTGTCTGTGTGTGCTGTTACGTTTATGAGACTGTCATCGTGTGAGTTTATAAATTATAATACATAATGATATATGGATATGGATATCATTATATGGCATTATGCTATATATAATGTTGCACTTATAGCCTTGTAAATATGTGTAATGATGTGGTTTTATTTACATACATATCTCACCATGGATCTATTTTATATTTATTATGAGTATGTAACTATATAAGTATATGGATGGTGCTACTGTGTTATTCTGTGAATGTCACTCTGTGTGTCTGTGTATGCTCTTCTATGTGTGACACGTGTTGTGTTTATATCACTGCATGTGTGTATACTATTGAATATGTCTGTGTCTTGGGTGTGTGTTCCTGTGTGACATGCCAGCCATGTCACATGTATATAGATATGTATAATTATATGTATATATACAGAGAGTGGCAAAAAATGTATACATTTTTTAAGAAAAGAAAAAACTATATTAAACTTGTAATATTCCATTCACATTTGACTTCTCCAATTACAAGAAGTACTCAATGTGCCTTGTATTCATCTTTTGTTATCAGTATATATTGAGTTATTACAATTTTAACACAGTTTTCCCTTTCTTAAAATGTGTATACCTCTGTGTGTGTGTGCCAGTGTACATCTGTGGTCCTGGCATACAAGTAATGGGCCTCTGTGTTTAAATACACATGCATGCTGAGGTGTATGTGCTTTGTCTATTAGTATCTGAGCCCTTGTCTATGTATAAGATGATGTGTGTGTATGCCATAGTGGGGTTTCACCCAATTCTTATGCTAGAAAGGACCCCCTAGACTTTCGTAGATTAGAATTGGTAGGAGTCAGGCACAGTGGCATATGCCTCTGATCCAAGAGACTTGGGAGGCTAAGATAGGAGTATCATCTGAGACTGCAGTGAGCTATGATTGTGCCACTACACTCCAGCCTGGGCAACAGAGCAAGACCCCATCTCTTTAAAAAAGACACACACATAGAAAACTGGAGTTAGGCAGACTTCAGATTTGGGAGTGGAGAGTGAACAGCAGGGCAAGGCTAGAGTAAAAGGTGGGAGAGGCCCTCACATCCCTGCCCCTCCATGCCCTGCCAGCTTTGTGCAGATTGCCCAGGCCCTTTGCTCCTCCAGCTATGGCCTGGCCAGCCCCAGGAGCCTCTTCTGACCTCATAGTCAGGGCCTAATCCATTTCTCTCAGGAGACTGAGAGTACGCCTCCCTCCCAGCCCTTCTGTGCGCTCACACACTATCCACGTGCCAGCCACCTGCAAGCAGCACACCCTCCCCCCAGTAACAGAGTCTTAGACAAAAGAGAAACAGAATCCATTCTTTATTAGTGTTGGGGTCCCTGGCACCACCACCCATTCCCCTCCCTCCATCTACCCTCCCTTGCCAGCCTCCTCCTCTGCTTGTGGCTACTGCATCAGGAATCCACGTGTCCAGCCCTGCCTGCACCCCAGACTCCAGGGCAGCAGAGAGGCTGCTGTGGCTTTTTCCTGGTTATCCGGAACCAGGAAGGGCAGCACTGTGGTGGCCATGGAGGACTTTCGGGGGTCTGGGTAGGTGGCGGAGGGCCATGAGGTGCTTACCTGTCACATTAGGTCCCGAGAGTTGAGGAAGATGGTGGCAGCAGCAGTGGCGTGGTCTCCGAAGCCCACAGTACACTCATCCATAAAGTAGGAAACACTACACCCTCCAGTGCTGTTAGTAGTGCTTTCTACTTTATGGGTGACTGCACTGTCTGTCCATCCGTGTGTATTCTTCAGGCTGCCTGCTCCTCCTGACTCTTGCTTCGAGAGCCCCTAGCCTTCCCCATGGTTCCTGCCACCCTGCTCAAGGCCCCCAAAGGGCCCGCCCTGGGCCTTGAGGGCGGTGACTCAGCATGGCGCCAGACTTGCCTCCTCTACCTCCCTCCCCCACTTCCTCTTTGGTTCCTTCTTCCCTTCCCCCTTAAGGCTCCACCTCGTCCCCTACTTTCAGGGACTCTCAGGTAGAGACCATGGCCTCTGGAGGCCTCACCCCAGTCCTCAGTTCTGTGACTCCCTGGCTGGCCCTTCCCAGACACACTGCCCACCCTCCAGAATCTAAATGAGGCAGCCACATACCCCCAATCCCCAAGGCCTTGGGCCTCAGACTCTTCACCACTCAATGGCCCTGACTCCCTCACTGCCCTGCTGCTCCCCAGGCCATAACCCAAGAGTATCCCAATAGAAATGGTGGCCATGATGGGCAGAGGAAGACGCCCAGCACCTCTCACTGGCATCGGTCCTACCTTTTAGTCTCGGCCCACCCTCCGCCATTCCCGCTCTACTCCCCAGCCCTCTTTTCTCAGACATTACACAGCTCTTTCTTCATCTGGGGGCCAGAAGCCACTTTACCCCCCTCGGCTAGAGAGGATTTTGAAGAACTGTCCTACTATGACAGCCAGTAGATCTGAGGGTCTTTGGACCTCTTCGCCTTGAGCTTTACTCATAAGCCTTGTCACCCAGGCCCCTGACTGCCCCCAAGCATCCCCACCGAGAGTCTGCAACCCAAGCCCGTCCTGGCCCCTTGAGGCCCAGATGCAGGTGCCCCAATTGGGGCTGAAGTGAAGGTTCCGGCCCTTACCTGCTGCTGCAGGGCTGAGGACAGCAAGCCCTGTGCTTCAAGCTCCAAAGTGGGGTTCCCTTCAGGGAGGGCAGGGCTTATAACCCCCAGGCCACGTGGGCCAGATCTCAGGGCGCCCAACGGTCTTGGAGCCCGCCCCCTCACCACTGGGGAGAGCAGTGCCCCTCCCCTCCCTGGGGAGGACAGAATGACAGGAAACCAGAAAGGAGGCTGGGTATTGAAGAGACGGGGGCTGAAGAGACCATCACACACCCTGGGCAGGTGGCTTCCGGGACCCCAAGCCTGCCCTTCCCCCCATGGCACAGGCTCCAGAGATGGCTCAAGAGTCTGAGACTGACTCAGGACATTGGGACTGACCTCTGGAGAGAAGGGCTCCTTGACGGTGCCTTCGGGGAGTGCCCAAAACAGAGTCCAGAATTTCAGCAGAAGAAAAGTGTCTCTCCCTGAGCCCCACCTCCACCAACCCCAGCCCAGAGAACTTGCTTCCCTTGTGGACATTCAGACCAAGCCATGGTTCTGTATTTGCTTCCAGAGAGGCCATAGAGGTGCTGATGCATGAAATGAGGCCCAAGCCAGCACCCTGCAACACCCGTAGCACCCTACAGGGCCACCTCTGCCCCAGCCTCAGACCAGGCCTGGCCCCAGAGCACAGTATATAGTGCACACTGAGGCTAGAAGGGACTCTTGGCACTAGGCTGGGTGTTCATGCTTGGCACCTATAGGAACAGGAAATCAGGGCAAAGCAGTGATGAGGGCCGGGGTCCTAAGGCAGGGCATAGGTCCCATGGGGCAGGAAAGAAAGGGGGCTTGCAGGAGTGGAGGGAAAGGGGCTCTGAGGGGAGGTTCTGGTAGTCACCGGATGTGGGCACAGGCCCGCCCACCTGCATGCCACCCCCGCTTTCCCCATGGGGAAGGCAGGAAGCTGGCCAGTGTGGGGCCCCTGGCTGTGGGTGGGGAGCAGGGTGTGGGTCTGGGCAGGGGGGCTGGGTGGGCTGAGTCTAGGCTCTCCAAGCCTGTCAGTGGGTTGGGCTCTGGAATTAAGAAGAATGGGTTTGCTGGAGGAAGGAGAGGTAAGAGAGAGTGAGAACCTACTGTGGGCCTCTTTTCGGCCCTCCCCCCCATTTAGGGACAGGCCAGTACAGACATAGAGCACTCTCAGATTCAAAGCCCAGGAGAGGATTGGAGTGGGGACAGCAGGGAGGAAGCTTGCCCCACATCCTTCCCTTCAGGAAGGGGCCCCTTGACCTGGAAGATTGTCCCATTCCCAGGCCTTTAAAATGGGACAGGGAAAGGGGAACAAGACTCTTCACCCCCTAGAGTCTGAAGAGAAAGTGGTGAGGAGGTCAGCTGTGTAGGGCCAGCTGGCCAGAAATGGGACAGTACTGCTTTAAGAGACCACCACTGCCTCAGACCCTGGGTGGAGGGGAAGTAGCTGCCCCAGGCGATAAGAGGATAAGAGTATCAAAGTTGTGCAGTAACCTGGGTTCCTGGATCCCAGGGCCCCTCCTGCTCAAGCATCTAACACCCACCCGTGCTTATAGTGCCCCCATAGCCATCACTTCACAGGTATCCTGTCCCAGCGCAGAGAGGCACAGAATGGGAGACAGGCTTCTGGGCCTAGCTGTGCACAGACACCCCACCCCCCACCTCACTATGTGACCTGTAGCGAGTCAGGCCTGAGGTTCCCCAGACACACATCACCCACACTCTCCAGACTACCCTCTCTCCTGTCCTGAGCAGGGTGGAGTATCCCTGATGGCTGCTCCCCTGTGACAACAGAGGCTGCTTTTCCTCTATATGTCCTCAATACCCAAGACCACCAATGTTTTTGGAGACAGTTTCACTCAGTCACCCTGAGTAGAGTGCTGTGGTGTCATCATAGCTCATAGCAACCTCAAACTCTTGGGTAGCCTCCCAAGTAACTGGGACTACAGGTGCCTGCCACAATGCCTGGCTAGTTTTTCTATTTTAAGTAGAGATAGGTGTCTTGCTCTTCCTCAGGCTGCTCTCCTGAGCTCAGGCGATTCCACCTGCCTAACCCTTCCAAAGAGTTAGGGTTACAGGCATGAGCCACCACACCCAGCCAATTTTTTTTTTTTTTTTTTTTTTGAGGAGAGGGCCTTGTGTCCAGCCTCTCTACCAACAGAGTTCCTGGGGTCCAGAGGTTTCTGGGAGGACTGGGGGTTTTGCTGGTTCCCATCCTGAGGCTGGGGCTAAAGAAGGATGGATTGAGGAGGGGCTCAGGGTCCCTGTACCCTGGACTTCTCCCAGCCCAGTGATGACTCCCAGCTAGCTTTTCAGGTCCTCAAACTAGAAGAAATGAGACAGGGCCAGAAATGAAACCCAGGACAGGGAAGGGGCAGAGTCTGAGATGAGGACACAGAGACAGTTAGAAGCTCTGTGAGAGCAGGTGTATGGTGTGTGGAATGGGGAATCCACCTGTGAGTGGAACAGGCTGGCACAACCCATACGTGTGGTCTCTGTGCCTGACCAGCAGGTGCCTGCGGGGAGAGCGTCTGCGCAGACAGTCTCAGAGAGCCCAAAGGATTCAGTCTCCTTTCCAGAGACAACTGTCCCAGAGCCCCAAGGACACGCCATTGCTGACACACCCAGCTCAGGCCTGCACATACACAGTCCCCAGAGGAAAGCCTGCTATACACTCTGGGACACACTTGCCTGCTCCCCAGAAGACCCAGGAAGGAAACCTCACTTGGGAATCTGGGGCCATTGCTAGGGAGGTGCCTGGCAGGAGTTAGAGGTGGGCTTAGAACATGGACACTTTTGTGAGAAGCCTGACCTTTGCTCCTGCCTCCCCCCCGCCCCCCAAACCACCTATTGCCTGAGTCTCCCATGATGAGAGAGATTAAACTAAACCAAACCCTGACTGGGGCAGGAGGTCTTGATGTCTCTCTTTGTGGAGGAGAGAATTTGGGTTGATACTTCAGACTTTGCCTTCTTGGCAGTAGGTCCAGGCTCAGCCAGGCATTCACTGGGCAACATTGGCTCACTTGAACTCTGCCATAAAATGTCCTCTAAGTCCCTCCTGGTTCTGACATTCAGACTTCTGCTCAAAGGAAGTAGGGGTGGGGTGGCAGAAACAAGGTGGGAATAACCCTTTGCCAGGTAATGGGGTGACGTGGTCTGGTCTTGGGGTCCTGAAGGGCTCTGAGCTCACAATCCCTCCCTCCCACCCCCACTTCACTGAGCCTGGGGACAGTCATCTTTGTGTGTCAAGCTGAGGCTGTGGGCAGGTAAAGGAGCCTGAGAAAGAAAGGACACAAGGCCTGAGGCACTCCCAGTCTCAGGCAATGTGTAGGGTTTTTGTATATCAGTGTGACAGAGCAGCTTGTGTCCAAAGCAGGGGCACTGCTTCAAGTCTGATGGGGACACTTTCCTCCTACCTCAGTGGAGCACTGAATCTGGGGTGGAGTAGAAGACCTGTATATGCCCCCCTCCCATACCTACATCTTACAAAGTTATAGCCACAAATGTGGAGTTCACGGCCTCAGAGCCAGGTGGTTGGATGTTGAGGGCAACCTCAGAGTCACAGGAAGCATCAGAAAAGGGTTCCTGGAAGAAGTGAGGGTGGGTGGAGAGGGTTTGGAAGAAGAGACTCATTAAGGAAAAGAAACTGGGAGAAAATGCCCTTTTGAAGACTTAACACCTGCAAGAGGAACAGGCCCTGAAGGAGAGAGAAATGACTTAAGTTCTTTGTCCACACACAAGGCAGACAAGAAAACCAAGCTTCCCCCTGCAGTGGAGGAGGCACTGGGCCGGGCCGCCTGTGGAGCCCTCACCCAGCAGGCAGGCAGGCGGAGATGGCAGCCCAGATAACCTGCCTGTGAAGAGACAAGAGAGAAGCCACAGGACCTAACCACTCACAAACAGGAAGCTGAGAAGGCCGAGCAGGCCTGCCCTTGGAAGCTAGCGTTGGGGGGCAGTCTTGGCCACAAAGGAGGGAAATTGAGCACTGGCACTGCAAAAGGAGGCTAAAGCCAATTGGAGTCAATATTCTCAAATGTTGAGCCCTTTCCCTCTTTTGCTGGAGAGATGGCCAAGGGAAACAGGTGCCTCAAGAGCCTAGGACAGCCTGTGTCCCTGCAGAGGTCATCTCAGCACCAGGGAACATCTCCTGACACATCTCAGAGCCTTAAGAGAGTGCTGGGGGCCTCCAGGCAGGGAGGGGATGAGCTGTCACCCCTTACCCCTTGCCTGTACTGCCCAGAGCCTTCTAGTTTTAACATCATGCTCTCTTACTCTTCTCTGCCTGACAAGAGACAGCTCCAGTGCCCAGTGGGCTGCCCTGGGAAGTCACTTTTCTATGGGACAGGGTTCTGGCTCAGCTCTCCTGGTATCATAGGATCAAGGTCTTTTAAGCAGCAAAGTCAGGCAGTGACTGCTCCTGGCTCCAGGAAACCAAGCTGCAGGCCCAGAAGGAGGCAGAAGGCAGCCTGAGGTCACAAAGCAACTTAGAGCCAAGTTCAGGGTTCTTCATACAGCATTTGGAAAGAGGCAGGATGAGCTCTGTAGGAAGGGGGGTGCGGGTGCGAGCAGAAGGCTACCCTGACCACTGCTGTGGGCATAGTTGGAAATCAGAAGCATTCCCCCTCTAGGATCTCCCAGGAGCACAGCCCAGGAATGGAAGAAAGCTCCCTCCTGGCTCCTGCCACACACAGGTGTCTTGTGTTGCACCTGCTCCATTTTGAACTGCTACTCCG
>NW_003852489.1:2592694-2629762 GCF_000181295.1 Otolemur garnettii
GTGTGTGTGTGTGTGTGTGTGTGAAGGCTGGTTCCCTGCCTGGAACCCACCATCATTCCTTATCAGCCCAACTCCCTACCCCCAACATCAGAACCACTAAGTAGAGGATAAAACTGTGAGACAAGAGACTAGGGGTCTAGTCCCCACCCTGTGACCACTTACAGTGTAACTCTGGGCCAGTAGCTGACAACCCCTGCCCCCAACCAAAGCCTGTTGGGGAGGGAGTTGACCAAACAATATGGTTGTGCTCTAGGAAGTCCCCAAGAGCAAAGGGGCCCAAGGACCATGGAGGGGAAGCAGCAGTTTCTGTGTTCTAAAGCCTGTCAGCCCCTGGGCAGCTGGGGATCTTCCCAGCAGGCTTATGGGACGCCTCCCACACCTCCGAGAGCACAGAGAAGGCAGGTAGCTAGCAAGGGCTCTTTAGCAGAATTCTCCCCCATCTTGGCAAGGACAAGGGGCAAAGAGCTATCTATTCCCTCCTGCCAACCTCCTGCCCCACCTCCACCCTCCTCATATCTCAGGCATAGTTGGAAAAGCAGGTGAGGACTGCCCCTGAGCCACTCTGGGCTTGTTCCATTCTCCTTCACCTTCTGCACTCTGAGGTGGGGGTGAGGGTGGCCTCAGGCACCTAGAGACCTTGACAGAACACAGCAGTCTGAATCTCATTTGATCATGCTGACCCCTTAGGGTAAATGATGAGATCCCAGTCTCAGAGATGAGGAACCGGAAACTCAGCGAGGTTGTTTCACCTTCCTGAAAATCGGCATTTTGTTTCTGTTCCCCCAAGGGGAGCTCAATTCAGAGTCCCCCCAAAGGAACAGGTCTTTGTGTGAGGACCTATCTCTCCTCAAGACCCAATCAGAGAAATGGGAGCTGGACAAAGCAGAGAGAGGGAAGCAGGGCAGACCCTTGGCCCCCAGGCTTGTGGGTGGGGGAGCAGAGGGGTCTAATGGGTCTGTAGAATCTCTTCTCAGCCAGAGACCACCCCAGCCCCTTCCTTCAGAGCCTATTAAGCAGTCAGATGGAGGAGGGCTGGCCACCAAGGTGGGGGGGAGGGCGCCCAGCAGCAGCAGCAGTTCACAGCACCAGAGCCGTTGAAAGTGACTCAACCAGAAAGTGCATTTAAAGCGACACCCTGCTGGGGCCCCAGAGCCTCAGAGCCAAACCTCAAAAAGGCGAAGTGAGAAAGACAGGCCTTAGGGGGCAGGGCTAGGGGTGGAGGCCCAGCCTGGAGCTGGCCTGGCCAAATAAGGGCAAATGCTCTCAGGAGGACCAATGGGGTGCTGGCAGCCATGTCATGGGGCTGTGGCTGGGGTGGCCGGTGAAAGACCTGGGCAAATGGGGGTGGTGAGCAGGGGCTCCAGCCCCTTCTTGAGGGATCTGAGGGTAGGTGAGCACAGGGAGGCATTGAGGCCCATACCCCCAAAGAGACCTTGGTACTGAGGTCAGTGGGCCTGGTCTGCAGGCAAAAGGAAAACAAGGAAGATCCCCTGCCTCTGACCCAGTTATGCGCCCCTGATCCTCATCTGCTATGGCAGAGCTGACATGAAGCCAAAAGACACAGTGTTGGGCAGGGAAAACTTAGTCTTTTTTTTTTTTTTTTTGAGGCAGTCTCAAGCTGTTGCCCTGGGTAGAGTGCTGTGGCATCACAGCTCACAGGAACCTCCAACCTCCAACTCAGGTTCAAGCTATCCTCTTGCCTCAGTTTTTCTATTTTTAGTAGAGACTGGATCTTGCTTTTGCTCAGGCTAGTCTCAAACTCGTGAGCTCAAGCAATCCGCCTGCCTCAGCTTCCCAGAGTGCTAAGATTACAGGCATGAACCACCTCACCCATCCAAAAACTCAGTTTTCCCATATGTGAAGGAGAATAATAATGCCTCATGTGATGGAACTGAAGATCAAATGTAATTATAGAAGTGGCCAATTTTGAACCCGGCAGTTGCCAAACTGATGGCAATCATCTATTGGTTATTATTGTATAAGTATGAGCCCCAAAGCTGCTTCTTGTTCAAATTCTTGCCTCCAGTAGCTATGAAAATCCCTTTGCAATGTCACCGTGTGATTCTCACTTTTGGTCTCTGGCATCTATTGACAGAGTAGGGGAGGTACTCTGAAGGGATCCTCTAAACCTAAGCTTAGTCCCGCCTGCCGCAAAGGTTTAAGAGACTTGACACCTGCCCCCTCAAGCTCATTCCCCAAGGACAAGTCCATCTTCACTCTCCTCCATTCCCTCACATTCTCCAGACCGTGCCCCACCCCTCCTCCCGAGTCCCCGCCCTCCAACTCCAGGCTCCTCCAGGTTCAGGGCTAAGGGAAGTGTATCTAAGCTGTTCAAAGAACGTGCTGCAGCTGCCAGCACCCGTCCTGTGGCTGCTGGCTCATCCCAAGGCCTTTGATCACTCCCTTGCCTCAGGCCTCCAAGTTCCCGCTGAGACCACTGGCCCCAGGGACCCCTTCTCTCAAGAGGACTTTCTCCCTCCCAAACATTAATTTGCATTTCCCCCTGCTTTCTGCTACCCAAGCCCCCAGGGATGAGGTGACAGTTAAACCCCCACTTCCGCTAGTAGCCCCAGAGTGCTCACTTCCTTCCAGGTATTTTCCAGGCTGGGACAAGTTGAAAGTGTGGCAGTTGCTGGGTTGAGGGAAGAAAGGGTGAGAAATCCATTTTGGAGGGAAGCTGGTTTTCCCCACCCTGGTGTCTCAGGCTGCCCCTTACCTTCTCTCAAGCATCTCTCTAACACAACAGTTCTCAATCTGTGGGTTGTGACCCACAGGAACTGTATTAGAGGGCCACAGCCTTAGCAGGGTTGAGAACCACTGCTCTAACACAAGAGCTAAGCTGGCAGGAAGGAGAGTACACAGGCAGGAAGCAGCACGTACAAGCCCGTGAAATGAGCCTGCTAGCTACCTGACTTCTGACAGATAGGCCTAGGCCTCCATCTGCCATGGATGGACCCCCAAAGAAAGATCCTTGGGCTTCAAGTTCTGTGTCTACAACACCGTAATACCTGTCCTCTACCCTGAAAGGGAGTGTTGAAAATGGGGGGAGTCCCAAAGCCTAGAGGGCGTATATTTTTCATCATATTTCTCAGAGGATCTAGCAACACAGGACAGAGTTTCCTCTACTCAGTTCCTGCTTCTTGGGATCTTAGGCCAAAGGCAGAGCCAGTAAGTATAGGACATAAAGTAGTGGAGACCCCCTTCTTGAGATCAAGTGAGAGAAGCTGACCGCTGTCTCTGGACTCAGTCTTCTCACCCATAAAGTAAGGGACCAGACTTTTCCAGTCCTGATAGTCTATGCTCTGCCTTCACCAGGGCCTGAGCACTCTAGACCTTGCACACCCACTGGTGAAGGCTTCTAAATCCCCTTGGCCAGGGTAGGCAGCCATGTGCCCTCCTCCTCAATCTAAGCCTCACTGGCTCACCTTACAGCAACTGTAGCAATCTGGGACTGGGAGGGGGACAGCCACATATAAGCAACAGAAATAACAGTTGACATGCTGGTATGAATCTAAGAGGGAGAAAAATAATTAGTCCTGAATCATTTTACCTCATGATAAAAAAAAAAAAAAAGAGGTTTTTAACAATGGCTTTGAGCCAATGATAGGTTAAATCACATTCAGAATCTTGTATCCAAATAGCAAGGAAGTATATGATACATTTTACAAATTTAAGCCAGGTGCAATGGCACATGCCTATGGTCCCCACTTGTCTGGTGGCTGAAATGGAAGGATTTCTTGAGCTCAGGAGTTAATAGTCCAGCCTGGGCAACATAATGAGACCCCAACTAAAATTAAATTTATATCACAAAAAATGAGAACAGAAAGATTAAAAATCCTTAGTGCCTTTTTTAGTTTTAGCACCAGGTCTCTTGTGCTAACAAACATGGAAATGTTTCACTTTTGATATATTTACGTATGATTGATGTATTAGAACACCTATTATCCAACAGTGCTAGAAGGATGAAATTCATGCCACACCTATCTAGAACTTACCTAGAGGTAGACAACTTTGGATAATGACAATCCCTCACATATTCTCACTCTTAATAACTTCCATCTCTCAAATTGCTTTTACCTAAATTAATGTATTTGATTCTCACAACTACTCTAAGACAAAGACCACCAACCGCACATCTTTAAGTGAATTATTTATTTAAAGTATAATGTACAAACAGAAAAGTGAAAAAATTACAAGTTTTAACAATAAATTTTCAGAGAAGTAAACTGACCCACATAACCAACATCCAGATTAAGAAAACAAAACATAACAGCATCTTAGGTGCCTTTCATATGTTCACTCCCACCTGTCACAGGTAACAACTAGATTTATCAGTTGCATTTCACAGATAAGAAACTTTTTAGACAGGTAAGGTGACTTACAAGTCACACAGCTAGCAGCTGGGGGTGCAGGGAACAATGCTGAGAGGAAAGGACTCTGCCCTCAGTTAGATGTGCTTTCAAAACACAGGAGCCTGTGTCCCAGTGGGACGTGATGCCATCATCAAGCCGCAGATGGAAGGTGGGAGGTATGGAGTACAGGTCAGCAGGTGCCAGAGCAGAACAGAAGATGTAACTGGGGAACTGGTGAAGGCCTGGACTAGTTTCCCAGTGCTCTGCACAGGGATCCTTGAGTAAATCCCAAGATCTCCCTGGGTCATCACTCTGCCTCCATCTCTCTAGCTAATTTTAAGTTTGAGGACTAGAATAGGGGGAATAGGATGATTGGTAGAGCTCAAGGTATGGGAACAATGTGTTGTCACTTCACTCAACAGAAAGGTAATGCCTTATGCTGATTCTGTGGAACATTCAGGAGGGAACAAAGCTTGCTGTTTGGGATTGTTAACTATGTCAGAAACATGGGCCCTAAACTGGGTACCGGCATTGTTTCCTGAGCTAAGACTCCACTACTTGGTCATGGACAAGTCACTCTTAACTCTCTGAGCCGGTTTCCTCATCACTAAATAAGGATGTTAACATGTCCCAGGGGTTTTACGAGGATCAAATGGATGTGAAAACCTTTTGTCAACTGTAATAAATACTATTTACATGAAAGGCATTGCTGATATTAAATAAACATGAACCAGATGTTGAGAAAAAATTATTAATCTGTTCTTAAACATTACCTACCTGCCTCTTTCATACTACAGAGATCAGATGTGCGTGTGGGGAGTGGGGGACTGAAGACTTAGTAACAGTTTGTTGCCAGGCTGAAGCCACATGAAGAGCAAGTCCTTAGTCCCCAAACCCAGTGAGCCCAGCCTGCATATGGACCCTCACCAGCACACCATCATCACTGGGAAACTGCTGCCCAAGACCAGACGTCCTGACTCTTGCTCTATCAGCTACCAGTCCCTTTTTGGTCTAGAGGCTGCATTCATCAATGCATTGCCACTTAGCCCTTCACTTTTGGGGAAACCCTAACCCCACAGAATGTGGTAAGGAGTGGAGAAAGGGGAATAGGCAGGCAAGGGGAGGATGGCCTGGCTACTACTGTTCCTGGTCTGTCTGACTTGAGTGTGTCTTTGTTAAACAAGGAAGTTGCCTTGTCCTCGTGAAAGCTCAACTACTGAGCAAGAGACCAAGGAAGGAGAGATCGTAAGGTGCTGGGCAGATTCAGAACCTTAGCGTTCAGAATGGGGCTGAAACTTTGATCAGACACAATAGGCAGCACGAAGCCCTCATGTCCATGGAAATCAGGGCAGCAGGACCAGCACCTGAGACGCCCTCTTCTACATAGCACTACTGACTCCCAGGGCACCTTGAACCAAGTCCCCATCTTAGCTTCTCTGGGCTGCTAGTGGAGGATGGACTTCACCTTCCTGTCTTGGTTGAGTGGCACCACAGTCTCAAGCCTCAGAGAAGGCAAAAAAAAAAAAAAAAAGCTACAAAGAAAGTAGCTCCCAGGCAGAATCCACCTGGTAGTCTGCAGAATCCAGGCACAGCAAAAACCCACCCTCCCCCATCTTTAGCTTCCTGCAAGACTGACAGTTAGAGCTCAACTCAGTGTGGGGCTAAGGCAGACTGAGTGTGGTTATCTGTACACAGCTCATCATGCCTCCCCTCCCCACAAATGTTTCCATTCTCACAAAGCAACCACGTCCGGGTCAGACACCCAGGACAGCAGCTGGGGCTTTCCAAGGGACTTTCTGAGAAAGCCAGTGAAAGTTGGGTGTTGGCCGCACAGCCTGGGCATTCTTGCTGAAACCTATTTCTTCCCCCCAGAATGCAAGCTCTAGCCTGGGAGAGTTACTTTCAGATTGAAGTTGAACAGAAATCACCACCCATGGAGCTCTTTCAGTTTATAGGAATGGGGAAATCCTTGAGAACCTCAGTTTGGAATTTGGGTTATCAGACCATTTCCGCAGAGCTTGAAAGCACCAGAGAAACATTCTGGTTTGAGGACCCCTAAGTGGACTTGAACAGCTTGGCCAGTCCTAGGCACCTTTCCAAGGGCCTAACAGAGGACAAGAAAGGGGGTAGACAAACACCGGAAAGTCAAGTCAGCATCTCTCCTGTTGCCCACACACTCCAGGCCACAGGTAACAAGGGAAACTGACTCAACAGCAACACCAGGTGGCTAAGAGACACAAAGTCCTGGTATAGGCACCTGAGTCAGAGCAGCCCGCAGCTGTGGTTCTGGGGATTTCCCTCCACTATTCTGGCTGATTGTGCAATTATATATGTTGAAAAATGACTATCAAAAGGAAGCATATAAATTTTACTTTTTATAAGACTTATGTTATGAAACTGTCACACTGCTTCATTTCTATAATCATAAGAACCTTTAGGTAAATTGGCAAGGTGTGATCATTTCCAATTTACTGGTGAACAAGAAACTTAGGGAAATCAAAATGGGGATACTAACAGGATTTCTGTAGAAATTTAAGTAAATCAGAATTTATGGTGAATTTTTTTATTCTAAAACAAATAAACTCCCCTTCGCCAATTATGTGACATTACCCAAAGCTCCCTACTAGGCCACAAGAGGAAAGGAAGGATCCACCTCCTGTGAAGACACACACAAGGCAGGCCAGGGCCCAGCAGCCACCTAAGGCCTAAGGGTCTCTAGATAGAAGAATGTGAAATATGAGTAAGTAGCCTAAAGTATACAAAGAACAGTAAAAAGAAAACAAAGAAGGAAAAAAAGAAATAGTGAACATGGTTAAGAGGCAAAAGACATTAAGAAGCCTCAAGATTTCTTCAAGGGACACAGTTGTGCCCAGTTTAGAGGGCAGAAGGATACAACCACTAGATAGTGGGACTACCAGGCTGATGGGGCTACCCAGCGTGAGCACAGCAAACCTTCCTATGAACCAAGAAAGCACATTAGGAAAGGCTGCAACCCTGCAGGCTCAAGGACAGGAAAGAATGGGCAGAAGGGCCTCTGCTGCTCTGAGAAGGTGCCTACAGGGCAAGCAAGATCTTATTGCGCCTAGTTAAGAGAAAGGAAGAGGGAGGCAAGGCAGGTGTATGACCTTAATAATGTTTTAGAGTTTCACATTTACTGGCATTTGACCCAGAGTTCTACTGGTGGGCAAGGGTATAGCCCTGGGCTGTGGGTAGGAAAACCAGCATCCTACTCTTCCCTCAATTCAGTCTCTTGTTAATCTACCAACCCAAATCCCTCCCACCTCTCTATCGGTAGTCCAATGATAAAATGGCTCAGGGACATGATGGGCTGCTCTCTTAACAAATTGCTAAGTCTCAGGGGTGGAGGGTGGGGAGTATTTCAAGTTCTGCCCATTTAGATCCATAGCAAAAATAAGCAGAGGCAGGAAGTGGACAGCAAAGATGCTGGCAGTCCTGCATCTTGCTAGGTCTTTATAGCTGTGTCTCTGGATTTGTAGGCCACTCCTCGACTTTTCAGCTCCCGCACGATTCCTGTGGTAGGAAAAGAAACAGCTCCATAAGGGAAGATTTAGGAAGGGAAGATAGGTTCATCAGCTGCCACCTTGAAGGCGGCTATAAGCAAACCAGAGATCCTAGACTGCTCATCAACAGTCCTACTGGGTTGGCTTATGACCACTGAAGACCCAGGCATATGTTTAGCTAACAATGACATGGTGAGAATGACAAGAAAAAGGGGAACATATGTAGTCATCAAAAGCAAAGGTTCCAGGTTGACTGCAGTGGTGCTATAGTCCCAGGTACTCAAAAGGCTGAGGTGAGAGGATCAGCTGAGCCCAGGAGTTTGAGTCCAGCCTGGAAAGGTAGCAAGACCCTATCTCTAAAACAATAAAAATATACAGGGGTACAAGTGAATCTTTCTAAGAGTAGAATGTGAATGTTTTAAAACAATAACTGAGAAAATGACACGAAGGCTCTGTTGACCAGTTTGATGGAAGTATTTCGGATTGTATGTGAAAACCCCACACTGTACCCCAGAAGTGCATTAATGTACATAGTTACCATTCAATAAAAATAAATAAGTAAATGAAAAATAAAAAACAATAAAAATAAAACAAAATAAAAAAGAGCAAAGGTTCAGCATCTAGAATACATGGGTTCAAATCCCGGCTAGTCACTTATTAGCTGGGGACCTCATGCAAATTATTTAACCTCTCTATGCTTCAGTTCCCCTACCTGGAAAATGCAGAATCTCATGGAGTTTTGAGGACTGAAATTAATTCAGATAAAGGACTTCCACAGTGACTAGTACAGTAAATGAACGCTGGCTATTATTATGATTATTATTACCTTGGGGCAGGCGACCAGTGACTGATACTGCATACACACCTGGCTTAAAGTTACCTGAGAGAGAAGAAAGGAGATTGCAGTGGGAGTGAGTTAAGACTGACAATCATATGGAGACTTAAGCTAGAAATGGAATAAGTGCTGCAACTCCAAGAGAAGAGCCATCACTTCTTTAGGCTACAAGTGTCAAATGACAAGAACACTGGACACTGCCTCTTTGTCTTTCCTACAACCTCATCTTTACCATGGTGAGACCACTAACTCTATTGAATTAAGAGTCTCCCATGGATCTGAGGGACAATAACACTACAGCCAGGTCAAGATAAGGAAAAAGGGAAACACTTACTGACTCGCTGCCACTTGGAAACCCAGCTGTCCTCTGGACTCATCATTGCAATGATTCTAAGGAGAGAAAAGAAATGGAAAGTCAGTCTGAGCCTCCCCTACTATAGACGAAGGAGACCAAGGAAGATGCTCAGCCAGCACAACAGTTCAGAAGAAACCTAGAAAAAAAGCCAAGTATTGAGTCTCCACTGGAAGGCAGGGAAAACTGAATTCTAATGCCAAGAAGGGATTGACTTAAAGCTACAAAAGTCCTTCTTTCCTTAAGCCCTTGTCCTGACATTCACAGGTTAGTCACCATCTCCCAAAATTATTTCACTAGGCTCAAAAACAACCTTAGCCTACAGATTCCCTAGGAAATGGACAGCTTTAACACTAGAAGGCCAATACTACTGCCTACAGCTAATACAACCACTAGGGGCATGAGGCCTAAAGCAAAGGGAGGGTGTGTCAAAACAATGGCTCCTCCTACCTGAAATGACTTAAACTGAGCTCTACCCCTTATGAGCTGTGCAGCCAGAAGCACAGATGGGGACCTCTCTCAGAACTTCATCAGTAAGATAAGATTCAAACATTGAAATATACATAAAAAATACCTAGTGCAGAAACTAGCACAGAGTAGGCACTAAATAAGCATTAGCTTTCCTTATTATCCTAATAGTCCTTCCCAGGTAGCTCTGATTCCAGAGGACCAGTAACAGGATATTCAAGGGCTAACCATCAGGGTCATATCTGTCACCTATGCATTCAATCAGATGCTCATTGATTTGACTTGACCAATTGTGTCAAGTCTCTTCTGAGCACTGATAATCACTGCTTGTCTCCTCATACCCATCCCCTCTTCTCTTGGCAACAACTTTAGATTCTTATTTGGGGAGACTCCCATACCATCTGAACCCTACATTCTCAACCATGCTTTAAGTGGAACTGACTCTCTCTCCAGGGATGACCACTGCTCATCATAAGTAGGATAACAATAGCCCCATGGCCCTGAAGACTGATGTGGGATATAGGCTATGTACAGGCAGGTATACAGGCTAATCTTCTGGCTACAAGTTATAGTCTTCTCTGTCACAGTCTATCTTTCTAGCCTTAGAGTTCTTACTACTCGATGTTATGATTTACCCTATGATTTATCAAAATTACCACTGCTCTCTTGGCATACTGTTTTTTTCTACCCCTTGTTCTTTTTTTTCTTTTTTTTTAAGACAGAGTCTTACTCTGTCACCCTAGATAGAATGCTGTGGTGTCATAGCTCACAGCAACCTCAAACTCCTGGGCTCATGTGATCCTCTTGCCTCAGCCTCCCAAGTAGCTGGGACTACAGGAGCCTGCCACAACACTCAGCTAGTTTTTCTATTTTTAGTAGAGACACAGTCTCACTTTGTTCAGGCTGGTGGAATGCTCTAACTCTCTCTCTTACTGCCACTTCCTTAAAAATCCCATACTTTTTTCCTTAAGAAAGTGCTACCTCCTCCACTTCTGGTTAAGGTCATCTAGCCCTCCTCTGATCTTTAGCTTTTTATTTGCCCACTCATTAAGACCTAATATGTACTACAGTATACAAATAATTCTTACAACCCAACAATAAAAAGCCAACCAATTATATTAAAAAATGGGCAAGGTGCTTGAATAGACATTTCTCCAAATATACACATTTAGCTGATAAGCCCGAGTTGTTCAATATCACTAATCATTAGGAAAATGCAAATCAAAACTATAATGAGATACAAATTCACACCCATTAAGATGGCTGTCGAGGAATGAAAAATAGTACAGCCTCTGTGGAAGACAGTATGATAGTTCCTCAAAAAATTACATACTGATACTCGAAGCTTGTTTTTGATAATTAAACATTGAAATGTCATATGATTTAGCAATTCTACTTCTGGATATACAGATAATCCTTGACCTAAAGATTTTTCGATTTTATAATAGTACAAAAATAAAATATATTCAGTAGAAACTGTTTTTGAATTTTGATCATTTCCCAGGCTAATAATTTGCAGGTAATGCTAGGCAGGGGCAGTGAACCACAGTGAACACATGTAAGGTAGGCTAGGCTAAGCTATGATGTGTGAGTGGTTAGACATATTAGTATATTTTTTTTACTTTACCCAGATTTATCGGGCCGTAACTCCATAGTGGGTTGAGGAGCATCTGTACCCAAAAGAATTGAAAGCAGGGATTTGAACAGATATTTGTACACTCAAGTTCATAGCAGCATTATTTGCAATTGCCAAAAGGTAGAAACAAGCCAAGTGACCACTGATGAATAAATGAGTAAACAAAATCTGGTATATAAACCTACAGTGGATTATTATTTCATTGAATAAGGAAGGAAATTCTGACACATGCTACAATGGATGAACTTTGAAGATATTAGATTAAGTGAAAGATGCCAGACCCACAGCATGCTACATATTCTATGTTTCCATTTATACCAGGAACCTAGTCAAATTCAGAGACAGAATGGTGGTTGCTACAGGAATGCGGAGTCCAGTCAATCTGGATACAAATGAAAAAAGTTCTGGAGACGACAGTGGTAATGGCTGTACAACAGGGTAAATGCCACTGAACTACAGGCTTGCACATAATTTAAATGTCCGCTGTTATGTATATTTACAATTTAAAAATGCTACATATATTTTGCTACAATAAATAAAATTCCTAATATGCAAAACTTCACACTATATCTCTCTTCCTAGAAAAGTACTGCATTGCATAACTCTTGATATCTCTTATGCTACTTTACCCATAAATGGGAGTGGAGTCCCTTCATTCATTTATTAACTTGGAATGGTATTGTGCTAACAAAGGGACTGGAGTTAGTGTGCATGTGCACATGTACAAAGATTCCATTCATATGGAACCTCTTTTCTACCCAATCCTTTATTCGTCCCTAAAGGAAATCAAAGAAAAGAAATGATATTGGCCTACCTTGAAAGAACTTTATCGAGTACTAAGTTTGAACCCAGTTTGTATAGAAACCCTTAACTTGGCCTACATGCCAAAAGAAAATAGCACCTTTTTAACCTCTAAAGAATACGATCCTCTGCCTCCTAAAGGGAAATGAGACCTAGCCACTTGAGTTTTGTCCATTTCCCCCTTTTCCCACTGAACAACCTTACCAAGGAAAATTTTTCTTACTAGACCTCTTAGAGATCTTGACCTAAAAGCATCAACTTTGGATAAATAATCTACCATTACTGAACCATCCCTTCCCTGCATTTTCAAAAATAGATCTTCCTGCATTCAACAAACAAACATTTATTAAGCATCTACCACTTTCAAGAGGCTGCACTTGGCAGTGATGCATCTCTACCATCAATTAGCTGACAGTCTAGTGAAGTAGTGTTGAATAGAAATACAATAAAAGCACACATCATTTTAAATTTTCTAGCAGCATGTTTAAAAGAGTAAAGATAAAAAGATGAAATTAATTTCATTATTCCATATCAAGGTTACAATATTTTACATTCTTTTTTCTCATGCTAAATCTTTAAAATCTGGTGTATAATGTACACTTAAAATATATCCTAATTTGGACTAGGCACATTAAAATGCTGGACAGCAACTGTATTAGACATGTCTCTAAATAACCGTCTGTAGACCAACAAGCATTATAATCTTAAAATTGTCTGCCCCACATTTACTTCTTGAGGTGGAGTGATGCAGAAGTGAATAATGGAATCTGAAAGGGACTTACCCATCAAAGGACGAGCTGGTGCAATCATATACCATCTCTCGGTTACCCTTCATCTGTAAGTATGCATCACAATTGTCACAACCGTCATATTCAAACTGGTCTATGGTCTGGTGTGGGAGGTGGATGGGAAAAGGAGAGGTAAGCATGAAAAAGGCCAAAAGAAAAAGCAGCTTTCTCAATACTTCGATCTGGTCAACTTCTTAGTTCCCTGTGTTGGCGTTTGTCTCATCAAGTCCCCCATCTGCTATTTCTAAAACTCCATTCTAAAGTTCCTCCCTCCCACTCCCTCCTCTCTAGTTCCTAATTCTGTTTTACTTATTCCTTTCTCTATTCTCTAGTCCCTTCAGGGTCAGACACCCTCTCGGCTGAGGCTCTCCACCCTCCTCTGACACCCCAGAGCTCATAACTCCATTGTGGGTTGAGGAGCAGCATCTGTATACCCAAAAGCATTGTGTTGTCCTTCGGCTCCAACATAAAAAGCTCAACGAACAGCTGATAAAGGGCCTGACCTGCGCTAAGAGCTGAGGATTCAAAGGCACGTTATACCATCCATACCCTCAGTTGCAACACCTGCCCGCGTTTCTACGACATAAACAAGGGCCTCCTTCGGTTCCAACTCCCCCTACCGCTTCCCGGTGTCCTGGACCTTACTTTGAGTCTCTTCACTGTCCTACCGGCCTCGTTCCACCCTCTTTCCCCCACCTTGGTCCCCCAGCGCCCCTACGACCAGGTCCCCGACAGACACCTTGACCAGCGAACACAACAAACAAGCCCGCAGATGCCGCAAGTCCTTGGGCACCGTCTCCAGAGCCATCTTCTCCGACGGGACCAACAACAACCAGGAATACTGCTCCGGCTTCCTGCCCCGCCGGAAGTAAACAGCTCATTACCCAGCATGCCAGCCACTCCTGGCACCTGAGACTTCCTCTTCCGGTGTGGGAGGGCGCCGGCCCCGCACCTCCCCCTGCCCGAGGAGATGGTTTCTCCCACCGGGTGGGGGGGCGGCCGGGCGAGGCGGGGAGGTCTCTGGGCCTGTCAGCGGGCCCCGTGGGGGCGGCGCATGCGCGCGCGCGCCGGGCTGGCCGCGGCCGGAGACGGAATGTAGCAGCCGCGCGGGCCGTTTGATCTAGGCCGCCGGGTCTAAGCCGCAGTCGCCTGCTCCGCTAGCCGGGATTCTTTTTCGTCTTCCCGTTTTACAAGCACTGGGGCAGTGGCCGGGCCCTGTCCGCAGGGACCGAAAACAAATCCAAGGACACCCCCCTTCTTACTATGCGAGAGCACTATGGGGTTTCCATCTTGCCATCGACAGGCATGCTGGCCCGTGGGCCGATGGCGGAAAACGTGCATATTTAGTTTTAAACGCTTTGTGTATGTGTGCGCGTTCCCGCTAATTTATATTTTGTGTAGCTCTTCGCATTTAGACAGTTCCTTTACTGAAGAACATCTGTAGGACATGAGGTGTCCTTCAATTTTTTTTCTCATTTTCACCCTAAGCTAAAGCTAAAATGTCTTGCTCTTGGGATTCACAGCCGAGTGCCAGACAACCACTACCCCTACCAAACCTTTCCCCGAGAAGTAGAGGGGAAATTGTGCAGTACGAGGCGAGCAAAGGGCCTAAGGAGAAAGCACCTGCTCGCTGTCCTGAATGCCCAGGTGTGTAGGCAGAGCCTGGTCATTTGTGTTTATCTGAATGGGAACTCGGGGATATAAAACGTTTTAGGCCCTGCTGTTGCATTGCAGCCTCCTGATTGAAACTGAGTTTCTTCAAGAGAGGCCTGCTTCTTGTTGCTGGTCCCATGCTGTGGGCTCTGTGACCGGGGTTTGGATGTTTTCTATCACTGAATAATAACTTTCCACTTTGGAATGTGTTTTCTCTGCTATCTCTTGTAAACTCTGCAGTAACTGTGAAGTAGGTTCATGTTTATGGATGCAAAAGGTGAGGCACAGAGTATTGGCCCGAGGTCACAAAGTTAAGTCACTGAAGCATCTTAAATTGAAGCGTGGAGTGAACAGTACAGTAACATAACTGACCCACGTTGAGAATCCGGTCACGCTCCTTCCTCCATCTAAGCCAGTTTTTTTAGGAGCTTACAAACCAGTTCTTGTTGCCACCCCCTACTACCCCATCCTTTCACAAATCAGAGCCTCGCCTCCAATATCAGAGATGATTACTCTTCGTGTAGGAGATGAAGTTGTTACCCTGAGTGACAGTCATGACAGAACAAAACCACAAGACTGGATTGCATTTATGGATAAATATATTAGCAAATAAATACATTTTTCAACATAGTGCCTGATTCAAGCGTCTTTCTGTCTGGTTCAGATATAAATACCCATGTGGGTGCCTAGGTGCTATTCTCCCCACTGACTAAGGGAAGAAGGTTCCCAAGTGGGATCTTGTGTGTGTCCTCTCTGCCCCCACATTCACATTCCAAATGAGATAATGCCTGAGGGACCAGCAATAGTCAGGCTGCCCTGGGGTGAGTGTCATCCTCGGGAGGCCCCTTAGCCCTTGCCCACTTGGTATAAGCTGCTTGGCCTAGACTCCCTGCCCAACTATACTCTGGCATACACACCATCCTGTGGGGCCCTGGCCTGTGTGGCTTATACTGGGGGAGCTGGGCTTCTGAGCCCTCCAAACCCAAGAGTCACACTTTGCTTTTCCTCTGTTCTCCATCCCTGCTCTGAAACAAAACTTTTAGAGAAAAAGCCTTTGTCTCTGCTCAGCTATAATTCTGCTTTTTCTACCTTCACTCCATCCTTTCTCTTCCCAGATGAACTCCAGCAGACATTCTCTCCTTTGGGACTTTGAGACAGGAGACCTTCAAGGAAGATTTTTTTTCCCTACCCACTATCCCTATTCCCAACCCCCAGAGGAACTCCAGGTGCTGGAGTCACAGGGAATTTGAAGATCAGTGGCTTCATTCTGGGTCCTTCAAGGTGCTGAACCCACCTCAGGTTTAGAACTCCACATCCTGGCTTCCCAGAGGCCAGTCTTAATAAGTCAAGTTTTATTTTGACTTAATATAGTGGCTCTGACAATTTAAGAACCATTTAAGGACAAGAAAGGAGAAACATCCTCCATTATGCACCAGGGCAGACACTGCCTGAAAAAGCTTCAGAGAGCCCTCTTTTTTAAGGCTCAGGGCTCACCTACACTCCCGGTCCTTTTGACAAAGAAGGAAAATGATAGAGCCAGAGTTGCCCCTGATGTAGCAGCTTTACTGTGGAGGGGCCAACGCTCTGCTGGGGAAGCAGGTAATAAAGGGTCATGCGTTCTGCTGAACCCGTTGGCTGGTATGAACATGAAAGCCTGGGACAGGGAGACCTTGTAGGACTGGGAGAAGGAGCAATACCTCTGTCATACCTAGCTATCCCTATCAAGCTGTCTGCCCTGAAAACACTCAGCCTTCAGGGGATCTAGCCCACACATGCACGCAGGCTGTAGCTGGTTGCCTGGCTGCACACAGAGTTGTTGTACTGCAGATGTGTTCTGCAGACAAGGTCTGAAACTGGGAGCAGGAAACAGCACCTCCCATCCCCCACCATCACCACTCCTCTTTCATTGCTTCCAGGAAATGTGGCGGAAAAAAGGGGTGTTTGCCAGGGTCCTTTCTTCTTCCAGGCGTGGGACTCTGTACCAGGTAGGCCCCAGAGTCATCCAGAGCAGATTCTTGGTTGAAACTTGACCGGAACATCTCACACAGCCTGTTCACACAGCTCCTCGAGCTCCTCCTCTGAGCCTGTATATAGAGAGAGGAGAGGAAAGAAGCCATTGAGAGTCAGGCCAGGTTCCTGTTTCTCCCACCTGCAGGACAGGGTGGCTGAGATGGGACCACAGAGAGGGAGGAGCAGGGAATGTTTCTGGAAAGGGTGATTCGTTTGACAGCTGAGAAAGTCCCCAGTTGGACACAGGGGACAGTAAAACAAATCTAGAGAAGGGAAAACATCTGGAGCAACCAGTAATACTTACTATTCATTCATTCACTCAACCAATATTTATTAAGCATTCATTGTGAATTTGGCCTGCTACCATGTGCCAAATAGAAGAACAAAAGGAATAAGCAGGAGGCTGATTCCTCATAGGGCAGAAGGTGTGCATGCAAATGGCTGTCATGCCAATAGGCAGGACAGAGGTCATAAGAGATGCAGCAAGGAAGGGGAGGGACCGTGTCCAAGTGCAGCAATCAGCAATGCCTTCCCAGAAGTGGGAAATAAATGAGCTGGTCCTGAAGGAATAGCCAATAATTAGAATTATGGGAATAGAGAAGGCAGGAGGATATTCTGGGCTTCAGGAGCTACAAGATGTATTTACCCAGTTTGGCTAAAGCATGAGGAAGAGAAAGGGAAGAAAAAGAGCTGAAAATAAGGCTGGGAAGGAAAAATGCGTGGAAAAAGGAGGCTGGCTGGTACCGGAGCCTTGAAGGCCACAGCGGGTTGGATTTTTCCTTAACTATGGACAAAACATAACTTTTGAAGATTTTTAGACTGTCTTCCTGTAAGGCAGAAGACTCTGGCAGCAGTGTGGAGGGTAGGGGAGTAGGGGAGCTGTGCTGCACGACTCTGTGGGACATGATACTGGATATGCAGCCTGAAGAGAGAAGTGGAGAGCTAGGAGGCTCCTGCATGAGCTTTAGGCTACACCAACACACAGCCTGGCAGGGCCACAGTTCCAGACTTGTGGGGAATATGAGCAAGCTAGCAGAGATACAGTTAACAGAGCCTAACCCTGACTACAACTGGATGTGAGGAAGGAAATGGGAGGCACTGACACTACTTCTGAGTTTGGGAGAAAAGGGACGGGGGTGTCTGGTGCTGGTAGCACTGCAAGTATATCCACCACAGGGTCCAAACAGAATCATCCAACACGAGGCTTGCATCATCTGCTGGACTGTAACTGTCTGCATGCCTGTCTCTCTCCACAGACCTCAGTTCCTGGTTGGCAAGTTCCATGTCCTCAGAGCCCAGCCTGGATCCCAGCACAAAGCAAGCATACAATGAGAATGAAGAAAGGATGGAGAAAGGGAGGGAGGAAATTAATGAAGACATGAATGAATGAATGAATAACAGTTCTCCAAAGTTCTGCCTGTAGGACTCCTGGACTGGGAGGTCCTATATTTCAGAACCTTTGGGTCCACTTTTGGGGTAGAAGGGATTCTCCCAGCTATGGCTGTGCTATCCCCACAATGGAAGACAAGGAAGAGTGGGAAGTAGAAGGCCCCAAGAGGGGAAGAGGAGTATTTGGGCAGATAGATAACAAGTTAAAGCTAAGAATTTACATTGTCACCACTGATTATAATACAGGAATGCACTGAGTCTCCAACAAAATGAGGCCAGTCTTATTAATAAAGATGTTTGGAAGTAATGTCCTGCTTGTCCTCTTACCATAAGGGGAGAGTAAGCCAAGGACCAACAGAGCTGCAGGGAACCTCCTTTCTTTTATTTATTTATTTATTTACTTTGAGACATTCTCACTATGTCACCCTGGGTAGAACGCTGTGGAGTCACAGCTCACAGCAACCTCAAACTCTCAGGCTTAAGCAATTCTCTTGCCTCAGCCTCCCAAGTAGCTGGGACTACAGGCACCTGCTACCATGCCCAGCTACCTCCTGTTTTATATTTTTTCTCATCATTCACATGGCTCTTCTCATGTAGCCTAGCTGTGAGGTTACCTGTAATTATTTCTCTTACAAGACCATGTTCCCTCCAAGGAACAATTCTTGACCCACTTTGTATTTGGGGCTAATGTTACACTGTGAGCATTAGTAGAGTTGTACCAATTATTACAACATTCAGATATTTATGTTTGAACTGCAGCCCCAAATGACTCCAGGTGCCTTTCTGATACCTTAGCCACATTAGTACCTTCCTGGTGACCTCCCTGTGATCTGCCAACTAAAAGGGTGGCGCCCGACAAAGCCAGCCTGCTATGCTGTGCTGGTGGTTCAGTGTTTTGAATATCACCTCTTCCGTATCCTTTCTCAGCTTCCATCAACCCCTTATTGGCTGACTTCACTTTTCTTGCAATGTCTAGCTCTAGTCTCCTTTCCCGACCACATGCGCACCCCCTGAAAACTCACCAGGCTGGGCTGGCAGCACCTGGCAGTGTGGATAAGGGCATGGTCTGCCCTTAGGATTGTCAGAACTCCATTCAGAAGGTCCCTCCCCACGTGGGTGTGGTCCGAGGGGCCTGCGTGGAGTCAGACACAACCACACTGGCTGTGAATTTGAGTAACAGGGGACTGAAGTTTCTGGTATCAGCCTCCTGTCCAGGCCTGGAGGTCCAAAGATCAAGGGGTGAGCCTCTGGAGACCAGGAATATGCCAGGCTGGGGCTATAATGGGGAAAAATCTGGCAACTTGGGTGCACAGTCAAGTCCTGGGGCTGAGAGGCTGGAGTGGGCTCTGAAAGACCCCCCCGCCGTTTCCTCTGTGGGTGTCGGACAGAGAGGGTGGATTTCTGCAAGCTGAAGGGACTGCTAGGATTGGGACAGGGGCTGGAGGCTTCGGTTGGGTCAGGGAGCTCAGGGAGGGCCGTGGGCCATAGTGGGTTGGAGAGCTCTCCAGAAGGGGCTGCTGAGTTGGACCTGATGACTTGCTGATCAGAAGAAGGTGGCTCTGGCTGGGGCTGTGTCCGAGGAACAGCAGGCCTGGAGTGCTGGACCCCAGTTTCTGGGCCAGGCTTCCTGCCATGCCACCGAAACCGCTTTTTGTAGTGGTGGTGCCGGTGCCGGTGGTAGTGGACATGGCTGGAAACCTCAGCTTCCCCTATGGGCACCACCGAGTCCAAGGAACGGGGCCGAGAGGTTATGCGAGGCTGCGTCTCCTCCCCCTGCGGATCCCTTTCAGGGCTGCAGTACACCAAGGGGTCAAAGTCACTGCTCAGGGAGCTGCGGAAAGTAGAACTGCTGCCATGGATGCCTTGAAGGCTGATGTCTGTGCAGTTGACCACTGAGTCACTGGAAGAGCCATGACAGGGTCCTGAGCTGGAGTCACTTGCTGGCCCATCTGCCAGGTATCCACTGCGTTCCGTGCAATAACTTTCTCCAGACCCACTGCTATCATGAGGTCTGGCCCGGCGCAGGGGCACCGGGCAAGTTGTGGGGTGCTGGGAGGTACACTGGTGGCGGCTTAGCCCCCAGGCCTGTGCAAAGGGGTGCTGGGCCACTGCCAGGCGTTGCTGTTCACCTGGAACCCGGGAATGTGCAGCTCTGGGGAGGCGGTGGTGCCGAGCGCCCATGCCTGGCTCCTGAGATGGCAGAAAAGGACCAGGTCGTGGGGGCTGAGCCATTGCACTCCGAGAAGGGCCCAACAGGTAGGTAGCAGGAAAGTGGTAGTGAGCGTGGCCAGGATGCTGACGAATGAGATGGAGTCTCCGACCTGGTTCTTGGTAAGATCGAGAGGGTCCCAGGGGCTGGGAAAATGAATCTCCTTCTGGAAAACAGAAACAAGAACACAGGTGTTTAACTCCACAAACCCACAGAGAAGGCATTCAGAGAGGTGTGTCTGTAGCTGACCTGCTGGACTCTGTGTAGCTATGAGCCTGAGTCTGAGGGACCAAGGACATCCTCATCTGCCTGTGCCCTGGGAGTCCCTTAGTTGGGTCTGCCCTGAGAATCCCACTGTACACATCGATCTCTGCTCCTCTCACCAGCCATGTGGGGCTCTTTCACCCAGGGCCACTGCTGGCCCACTGCTAGAAAAAAGTTCTCTTTCCTAAAGATATTTATTTCACTTTTACCTTTTAGAAAATTGTCATAATACATACAGTTTTTGTTAGAGTAGGATACTTTAGCACCAGAAAATTTGAATAATAAATATCTAAGTCCCTCAGATTTACAATGCACTAAGGTGTCGCAAAATAATTTTTGGTTTTTTGAGATAGAGTCTCACTCTATCACTCCATCTAGAGTACAATGGTATCATCATAGCTCACAGCAACCTCAAATTCTTGGGCTTAAGTGATCCTCCTGCCTCAGACTCCTGGGTAGCTGCAGCTACCAGCACTCACCACAACATCTAGCTCAGTTTTTCTATTTTTTGTAGAGACAGTGTCTCACTCTTGCTTAGGTTGGTCTCAAACTCCTAACCTCCTAATCTTCCTGCCTTGGCCTCCCAAAGTGCTAGGATTCTAGGCATGAGCTACCATGCCCAGCTACAAAATAATTTTTTATTTCTATTTTTTAACTTAACTTGTATTAAATCATAACTATATACATTTATGGGATACAATGTGATGATCTGATCTACGATGTGGGATGCTTAAACTAATTAACATAAGCATCACCTCACTTACTTTTGTGGTACGACATTTATAATATACTCTCAGTTGTCTTGAAATGTAACCTTGCATTGTGTACATTAGGTGAGATCGAGCCAGATACCCTCCCTTCACTCGCCCTCCCACCTTTCCCTCTTCTTCTCTCTTTCTTTCTGGACTATCTTTGTAGTTTATCATTCATATGAATGTGTGTTTATATATTGGTTTCATAACAGTATTGAGTATATTATAATAAAGGCGTCTACCTTGTGAAAAGCCCTCTCTCTCAGGCAAGGCACTCTTAAGAAGTCCGCAGTATAAATGACTACCATGGAAGTTCTGTTTTCTTTTCCCCTTTCTCAAAGGGAACCCATGTTGTAGACCCATCTGCCTTGGCCCACCTCCTACCTACGATGTTGAACATGCAGAGGGGGCAAGTCCGGTGCTGATATAGCCAGGGGTCCACACAGGTACGATGAAACTCATGGAGGCAGGAAATGACCCGTAACTCCTGGAGAAAAAAAGGGAGTCCAAACCAAAGGTTTCCATAGAGAGGCCAGCAAACAGAAAATTCCCCTGATTCCTTCTGACCTCTCCTTCTTGCTATCACCTATTTGCAAATGACCTCACAGTAGAATAGAAAGGGTATGAACTTTAGTATCAAAGCTGGATTTTGCACTTAGCTGCACGGCCTCATGCAAGTTTTTTTGCTGTGACATGAGGATGAAAAACTAATCTATCCCCACCCTTCACTGCCATGAGGTTAAAATGAGATAGTGCTGGTAAAGTACCACTGTAGCCTGGCACATGGTACCCTCTGAACAAACAGTGGTGCTCTTTCACTGGCAGGCCCGCAGGCAATGACCAAACCTCAGGGCGATCTCCTACCTGGGCCCTATGCAGGATATACAGGACATAGATGTAGCCAGAGCTCCCCTTATAGCTCTAAGCCTGCCTGCCCACATCACGGCTTCAATCTCCCTCCCTGATCTGGTCACAGAGGTGAACCACAAGGCCTGCCTTACCTGGCCCTCAGAGAACTCCTCCAGACAGATGGCACACACAGGGGCAGAGCTGCAGCTGCTACCTGAGTCTGGCTGCTCCACATGGGCCCTCCTGCAGTTGGCCTGGTACGTCCTGGTGGCCAGCTGGCTGATGGCCCAGGCTGTTCGCTGCTGCAGGGGATCCTGGGCAGAGGCATGGTGCTCAAAATGGGAGAAGGGCCCCTCTTCCCTCACCCCTGGACCCCAGCTTGGACTCAGTTCCTTATTACACAGTCAGATCACACAGTCAATTGACCATCCCTGGGAGTTTGTCCCCTTGGAGCTCATACGTGGCTCTTTAAAGTAGGCCAAGCCCTCCCAGTCCACCCACCTGCTCACATCATTAGCTTTCTTCCCTGATGACCCACAAGACGAACTTTTTATCTAACTTCTGCTTGGCATCTCAACTTGGACATCTAATAGGCAAGACAAACTTAACATGCCCCAAACCAAACTCATAATCCTATTAGCCACTCCCAAGCACACGCCTGTCCTCCCCGAGTCTTCTCCATTTCAGCAAATGGCAATTCCATTCTTTTAATTGCTCTGGCCAGAAATCTTGGTGCCATCCCTGACTCTTCTGTCTCACACCCCACAATTAATCCATTAGTAAACCACTAAACCTGTTGGTTTTGCTTTCAAAATATGTCCACAACTTAACTATTTCTCACCATTTCACTGCTACCTCCCTGATCCACCCAGATACCTGTAATAGCCTCTGAGCTTGTTTCTTGCCTCCCTATAGTCTATTCTCATTACAGCAGCAAGAGCAATCACACTGAATGTTAAATCAGATCATGGCACCCCTTCTCTCAAAACGCTCCAACGGCTCCCCAGAGTGAAAAAGACAAATGGCCTAAACCATCCAATCTAATCCAATCCAATCCAACTGAGCCCCCACCTCCTATTCCACCCTCTTCTCTCACTCTATTCCAGCCACATGGTTTTCCCGCTATTCCTCAGGCGTGCCAGGCATACTTCTGGCTCAGAGCCTTTGAACTTACTGCTATCTCTGTTTCCATCACGTTCCCCCAGATACCTGTGCATATTACCCTCTTACCCACTTAGGGTCTTTGCTGTAATGTCACCTTCTCCACGCAGCATTCCATAGACTTGCTTTTGAAATCTAACCTTTCCCCATGCATTCCTTCTCCCCTTTGCCATTTTGTTTTAGAGACAGGCTGGAGTGCAGTGGCACAATCACAGCTCACTGTAACCTCAATTTCTGGAATCAAGCAAACCTTCTGCATCAGCCTCTTGAGTAGCTAGGACTACAGATGCATGCCACCATGCCCAGCTAATCTTTTTTTGTAGAAGTGAGGTCTATGTTACCCCGGCTGGTCTCTCCTCCTGCCACCGCCTCCCAGAGTGCTGGGATTATAGGCATGAACCACCATGACTGGCCCATTTTGCAATTTCATTTTTCTCCATAGCACATATCACCATCTAAAATATTATACTATTTTCCTTGTTTGTTTTGTTGATTGTCTGTCTCTTGTTACTAGAATAAAAGCTCCTACAGGACAGGGAAATTTTTTGTCATTTTTTTTCAATGTGTTAACACCTCAAACAGTGCCTAACACATGATAGGGGCTCAGTCTATTTGTTGAATGAATGAATGAATGAATGAGCAATATGGGGAGAGGCTGCTGGAAATCAACTAAAATGGATGCTGGGGCATCTTGATGCAAACTGTTTCATGGGCATAAAGGAAGGCCTGCCTTCCTCATTTCCTTCTTCCTGCTCTCCACCCTCCCACTGACATACACACATCCAGCTCCCCCAGAGAGCCCACGATGCTCACCGGCCTGCTGTGGCAGGGACGGCACCGGATGCGCAGCACTGAAGCCAAGATGACCACAAAGATGGTACCCACCACTGTCAGGAGGATCCACACATCATAATCTGGCTGGGGGAGTAAGCAGAGAGGGAGTCAGATTTCTAGAAGGAGCTGGGCCTAATTTGGAGGAAACACAGGAGATCCGGAAACCTACACACAGATGGAGGTTCCCTGTGGGAGTAGATGGGTCCTCTCTGCCCAAACGCACTCACAGGAGAGGGTCCTCCGGATGTCAGCTGTGAGAAATACTATCTGAAAATCTGTGCGCTTGGGGGAAAGGAGAAAAGCGAGAGCTACTTGCTAGTGAACAACGGGGTGAGGTTGCAGGCCAGTGGAGAAGTCCAACCAGGGGTTGGGGTCGGGGGGAGGGCCAGGGTTTCATTCTGGCTCTGCCATTCCATGCCATAAAACCATAGAGCTAGAAACAATTAGAACTCATCTGGCTCAATTGGTTCCTTCTTCAGATGAGCCTGAGAGATAAGGAGAAACTTCCCCAGAAGCACATAGCTCATGGGGGAAGCTGGCCTAGGGGGTTTCGAGGGTTTCCTTCACCTTCAGGAGTCCCAGGGCTTTGGTGGAAGGTGCCATGGGACAAAGCAGAGGTGAAGTCAGGTGCCGAGGCAGGGTCTGGAGATCTGATGTGCTCACCCAGGCCGGGGGCTCCTTCAGCTCGATCCTCACATGGGCCTTTCGGTTCTTGTACACAAATTCCATCAGCTTCTCCGCATCATTACCCCAGATCAACACCACTGGCCAAGTTAGCCCCAGGGGCTGCTGCAGCTGCAAGATAAAAAGTATCCACAGGGTTTCTGTGACTTCTCTTCCCTCCCCCACCCCCTGTCAAAACTTGATCTTCTTCCATCCAGCCCCTTGTCCAATACTCAAAGGGCCCCCACGTACCTGCTCGGCGGCAGCTCGGTCCTCAGTGATGTCAAAGAGGACGGCGCTGGCTCCTCGCTCACCCGCCATCCGCGCCTGCAGACACAGGGCAGTTTCAGCTAGAGTCAGAGAAGGACATAGCCCCTCCAGGGCCAGCCTCAGCCCCTCACAGATCTACCCCTTTCTAGGATTTTGCACACACTGCACTGCTGTATACTCAAATGTGGATATGTAAGGGGTCACTGGGTCTAGGATCCCCTGTCCTATCCCCTGAGCTCACTAAGGCCCCAGTGCCTTCAAAAGATAATATTCAGTCTTTCCTTTGGAATGAAACAAACCCTTGGTTTACTGGGTGCCAGGTGGTGGACCTCACTGTAGGGCCAAGGAAAAATAAGACACAGCCCCTGCTCACTGCTATCAGGGTTCAACCAGTCTGCCTTCCCTAAGGCTGGGAACAAAAACCAGGGAGTGCTCAGCACCCCAGGAGGACACAAAAGAGGATAGCAGGGAAGTGGAGAGAGCTCTCTCACAGCAGAGCTGGGCTTCCTAGGGCCCAGCCCCACCTCATAAGAGGAGCCTGCAGGGCACCTCCCCAGCTCAGGCCAAGTTCCAAGGGCCCAAGACACCACTCTCACCCAGGGCCTCCATGGCAAAACCCCAGCCTCAGCTCATCTGTGGGCTCTCTCTCTCTGCCATACTCTAGTTTGCCAACTCTTTCTCTGGCTCCAGTTCAAGGACTCAGAGAAGTCTCTCTCTAATGCTTTGTGCCTTTGTCCCCTGCTCTATGGTGGCATTAGAGGCTTGAGTGAGGAGGACTGCAAGAGGCTGTTCCCACAAAAGACATAA
Organism: Otolemur garnettii; assembly: GCF_000181295.1. Classification (NCBI taxonomy): domain Eukaryota; kingdom Metazoa; phylum Chordata; class Mammalia; order Primates; family Galagidae; genus Otolemur; species Otolemur garnettii. Next base: position 2,618,309 of record NW_003852489.1, read on the forward strand.
CTGTGAGTTCGTGCACAGGCCTGTTCACCTGGGCTCCACAGGCCGGCCTGGGGACAGTCGCCGGGCAAAAGAGATAGCAGAGCCAGAAAGAGGACAAAGGCAGGAGTCTAGGGGGGATGTGTGTGGGGGCAGGAGAGGGAGATAAGAGCTGAGGGTGTGGTGCAGGCAAACGGCAAACAACCACAGACACTGAGGGAACCTCTCCTGGCCTTGGACGTGGGTACGGAGTATCTTGTCCAGCATAGCCACTCTCCAGCCTTCCTCCCCAGAGCAAACCTCATCTTGTAATAGCAGCAGGCTGCGCCTCACACCCCTGGGGCCCCTGCTGAGTCTCTGGGGTCTTCTCGTAGGCAGTGAAGGAGTTAACACTTCTGCAAGTAGTGGTGGCAGCAAGAAGGAGCCAGTGCAGGGACTTACTCACACTCTCAGCACTTTGATCTCTGCTTGTCTTCCCAGGGAGAGCCTGTTGGGGCAGGTCTCCTGCCAGGCAGGCTGGGAGCAGCTCCTTGCTCCTGGCTCTCTGCTCCCACTCCCCAGGCAGTAGCAGAGCCCAGGGGACCCCTCAGAACCTACTGCCCCAGGAAGGAGAGCTGGAGGAGGATTCCACTTTGGCCAAGAGGGTAGCTTTCCTCCTTCTTCCCTTCTTCCTCCAAGAGCTGGGCTGGGCCCTCTGCCTGCACCTAAGTCCAGCCTAGGCCCAGGTTTACCAGACTAACTGACTGGAAATTCCCAGGACTCCAGGGTGGAATGTGCTTAAGAACTCAACATCTTACCCCTACCTACTTCTATCCATCTGGGCTACTCCAGGCAGGTAGAAGCTCTCCAGTCTTCAGAGCCCTCCAAGCAAGGGTATAGGAGAAGTACCAGGGGAAAGGGAATCCTGGTAGGGAAATCCTACTAGTAATGTCATATTCCAGGGGGTTGGCCAAGGAGTAGGAGAGGTCACCCAGAAGTCACAGCATTAGGATTCCCAGGCCTTAGGTTTCCCATCCCTAGAAGAAGGGTCTGGGCCCACCTGGCCTGGAAGAGCATAAGGGAGGACAAAGACTTCGTTTTCAGGAGATTTTCTTTCTTCCCCACCCCTCTAGCTTTGAAGGATTGGGGTAGGAACAGTGGAAAGCAATTACTATGACATTCAAACACCCTGGCCCATTATAGCCCATAATTATAAAGCTGTAAAAGTGATCAAAGAGCTGGGACAGTTGGCCCATGGGAAAACAAACAGGACTTTCAGGCAGTGGGTTCCTGCATCCAGAGTTCTAGGAATAAAAAGATTTGAGGACAGATCTGGGACTACTCATGCCTCCTGTCCACCTACACCCAAGAAAGTGGGAGGCAGAAATGAAAAAAATGTTTCTAGACTTTAACATGAAGGGCAGAGAGAGTGTGGTCAGGCCATCGGGACAGGAAGACTGGGCTTTAGGAAGACAACCCAGAGATCTTTTTGGAAGCTTTGGAGTTGGCCAGCCCTTGAGTCAGCAAGCAAGGCTGCCCATGGCTCCCAGCAGCAGGGAGCCATGACACAAGGTGGTGAGAGGGAGCTGAAATTCTGTCTCTTACTTACTGGGCCTTAGATTTTCCTCCCCAGAGCATAGTCTCTATAGCTCTCCTACTTATCAAAAATTGAGCACATGCTTAAGAACTGGGCATGGTGGCTGACGCCTATAATCCTAGCAATCTGGGAGGCTGAGGTGGGTGGATTGCTTGACCTCAAAAGTTCAAGACCAGCCTGAACAAGACCAAGACCCTATCTCTACAAAAAAATAGAAAAACTGGTCAGGCATTGTGGCAGGTGCCTATAGTCCCTGCTCTTGGGAGGCTGAAGCAAGAGGATTGCTTGAGTTCAAGAGTTTGAGGTTGCTGTGAGCTATGATTACACCATGGCACTACTCAGGACAACAGAGTAAAACTCCATCTTAAAAAGAAAAAAAAAAAACCTTGAGCACCTACCATGCCCAGGGCACCAAGCTAGGGAAGACCAGGCCCTCCAGAACAGCTTATAATCTAGTTATGGAGACAAGGCACATACATAGAATTGTAATACTGATAATAACATTCTAGAACATAAAGGAATGAAATGGACAGTAGTTTCCAAACCTTTTTTCACTTTAGAATGCCCTTCCTTTCACTATTCCCTGCATTAACACACCTAAAATCCTCACAAATCTTCAATGAACTGAGACCCTATCTTGTGGAGGTATGCTCTGGTGGGAGGGATTTTTACTCTTACTGTGGTCAGGCGAGGCCAGGCAGGAAAGATTCAATAGAAAAATGGATTCAGGCACGGCACCTATGGCTCAAGTGGCTAAGGCGCCAGCCACATACACCTAAGGTCGTGGGTTCGAATCCAGCCCGGACCCGCCAAACAACAATAATGGCTGCAACCAAAAAATAGCCGGGCATTGTGGTGGGCGCCTGTGGTCCCAGCTACTTGGGAGGCTGAGGCAGGAGACTCGCTTGAGCCCAGGAGTTGGAGGTTGCTGTGAGCTGTGATGCCATGGCACTCTACCCAAGGGGACAGCTTGAGGCTCTGTCTCAAAAAAAAAGAAAAGAAAAATGGGATTCATCTGGGCTTGAAAGCAAGGGTGAATGGAAGACAGTAAGAGATATTACCTGTACTGAAATCTACTCTACCTAGACTGCCTAGATTGCAGTCCTGGCTCTGCTTGCAACTATTAGCTGTGAGACTTTGGGCAAGTCTCAGTTTTCCTTTCTGTAAAATGGGATAATAATAGGGTTGTTGTGAGGACTACATAAATTAATCCATGTAAAGCACTTAGCATAGTGTAAGTGTTCCTTAAGTGTTAGTTATTGTTAAATCAACTATTACTGTGTACTTTGCATATATGATCACATTTAATCTGCACAACTCTACAAGACAGTCATCAGCACTTCTCTTGAAGTGAGGAAATCATGGCTCAGAGAAACTGAATAATTTGCCCAGGGTCACCACCTGATAAGTGGTAAAGACAGGATTTCTGCCTAGGACTTTAGGCTCCAGAGTGCCTGCTCGCAAGCACCAGGTAGTGGTCTCCACAGTAAGCAAGGCAAGGCCCATCTGCTTGTCTCAGGATCTAGTTCCTTCTACCAGGCAAAAGGCCACTGTATTAGTACAGGCGTGAGGTGATAAGGGCCTGGCTTATCACAGGATGGCTGTGGAGCTGCTAATAAAGAAACAGAAACCAATCTGAGTGACTGGATGGGGGAAGGGTGGAAGAGGTAGTGAGACTGGGGACGGGAATGGAGGAATCCAGAAGAATTATGGTGAGGGTTTCAGAGTAGAACAAGAGACTTAACAAATGGAAGAAAAAAATCCCCCAACCTTGTTGACAATAAAACCATGGAAGGAGGATGCCAATGATGATGACAGCAATGGTGACTGCAATCACATGCTGAGTGGTTACTATGTGCTTGGCAGAGGACTAAGAGTGTCTGTCCGTACTGTCTCATTATATCCCCATAACTTCTTATAAGTCTCTTTATTATTCTCCTTTTACAGATGAGGACAGAGGCCCCAAGAGGTGAGCTACAATGTCCAGGTTACACTGAGAGGTGGTGGAGGAACCAGGCATTAAACTCAGGGCTATCTGGCTTGAGAGCCCCGCTCCCTCAGTGGTGACAGCACCATTGGCACTGCTAGGAAAAGCCAAAGCAGAGCTACACAGAGTCGGTCATCTCCAAACTTTTCCCCACCAGAGACCCCATTTTTTCCTTATACTTCCCATGAGCCTCCCATGAGCCATATGTAAAAAAAGAAAAAAAATACATCTACCAAACTAACTACATTTATTATGTATGATTCATTTTCCCATGAGATAATTTGTATTAGTACATTGAACTGATAGAATTCCTACCAAAAACAAAACCCAATAATTTTATTATTTGAGACAGAGTCTCAGTCTGTCACCCGGGATAGAGTGTTGGGCGTCATAGCCTCAGCCTCCTGAGTAGCTGGGACTATAGGTGTGCGCCACCACCCCCAGCTAGGTTTTTTCTATTTTTAGTAGACAGGGTCTCGCCCTTGCTCAGGCTGGTCTTGAACTTCCAAGATCAAATAATCTGCTCACCTCGGCCTCCCAGAGTGCTAGGATTACAGGTGTGACCCACTGCACCAAACCCAAACCAAGAATTTTAGTCAAGCCTGTGGGACTTCTAAAATATTAGAGGTGGCTCAAAGACCCATATGACTGTTCCCATAGCCCTCCTTTGAGCCAGAGGATCCCAGGTGGGAGCTACGTGGCTAGTCAAAGAATGTGAGCTGAGGGCAGGCTTGGACCTACCCACCTGGAAGCCCCTGGGGAGGCTGGGGCTGGAGCATTTCCCACGGAATGATGGGGGGAAACCCCAGCGAGAGGGCAGCAAGCAGAGCAGGGGGAAGAAGCAAGTGAGGTCACAGGGCGAGAGCCAAGGGATTTCTTCTAAACCCTCAGTGGTTTTTGTTCTTGTGTTTGTTTTAGCTCAGGTATTGTTTGGCACTTGGCACACGCTATTTTCATCCTCACAATAATCGTGGGGGTAGGAAGTAAAAGTGCCGTTTTATGGTGACAGAAACAAAGACGCAGTTGGATTAAGTAGTTCAAGGGCCCTCCCTCACATCACAGTGTCTGGGCACCCAACTCATCTCTCCCATACAAGTGTGGCCTCCCAGAGGGCAAGGACAAAAGCTGCCATGTGGATGCGACCTTGAAGCTTACCGAGTGTTTGCAGGTATGTGAAATCATGCACTGCTTTAAAAGAACCGCAGAAACTCTGGCAGGCACAATTTTAGATATTCCTGTGAGCTTATTTACGCTTTTCTGTCAAGTTTCCAGAATGAACGTATATTGCTTTTATAATAGGTAAAGAGAACAGCGAGTTTCTCTGAACCATTCCTCCTCCGCCTTTCTTCTCTCTCTCTCTCTCTCTCTCACACACACACACATACACACATGCTCTACTCACACCCTACCTAATACAGAACAAGTACTAAGATTTGTTTACCAAATGAATAAATGAATGATATTTGCTCATAACTTATAAAGCAAGGAAAATGAAATGTCTAGAAGCAAACCAGCTTCAGCCTAATAAAATTCTGCTGCCGTTAAGGACTCTCACAGAGCTGGGCACCATGGCTCATGCCTGTAATACTAGCACTTTGGGAGGCTGAGACAGGAGGATTGCTTGAGGCGTGGAGTTCGAGACAAGCCTCGGCAAAAGCAAGATCCTATCTATGTAAAAAATAGAAAAATTAGCCAGGCGTGGTGATACATGCCTGTAGTCACAGCTAATCGGGAGGCTGAGGCAAGAGGATCGCTTGAGCCCAGCAGTGAGTACAGTGAGCTATGACAACACTACTGCACTTTAGCTGGGGTCACAGAGTAAGCAGACCTGGTCTCACACACACACAAAAAGGAACCCTCTTGCAGCCATGCAGAGACACTACTCTCTCCAGCTCCCTGCAAAGTGTCCTGCCTGCCCCTGATCACTCCCTGGGACCCCCTTCTGCATTAGCATAGCCAGGCCAGGCCCCTGTTGGATGAGGTGAGAATCCAGACTGTTTCCTTGAGCCCCCAGCAGGATGAGGGGATCCACAAGGGATCTGGGCCTGAGTACGGGGAGCTGCCACGAAGGCCGGGGCTGTCCCTCTCCTCTCCTCTCTCACCAGCTCCAGGAGCCACACACACTCTGGATACACTCTACACATGCATTCAGTTTGCACAACTAGAATGGGAAGCGAGAGATGAAGAGCCTCGGTTTGAGAAACAGACAGGGCTGGTTCAAATCTTGATTCTCCCCCTTCCTAATGATGTCATCCTAGCAAGTTACTTAATTTTTCTGATCCTCCCTTGCCTCATGGGTCAAATAGAGAATAATGTCAACTTTCCCTAATTATGGAAAGTGAGACAATTATGCAAAGAATCTGTCTCATGTCCATCTGGCACATAATAGCATACAGAAAACAGTAACTGTTATTATTAGTTAAAGCAGAGGCCACCCAGACAAAGACTTAGAGGGCCTAGGAGGCAGTAGGCTGGAGTGGAATATGGCAAAGGAGCGGCCACAGCTGGAAGAGGGGCCACCCAACCCAGCTCCCCCATCAACCCACAGAAATGCAGGGCGAGTGTTGCCAGAGTGTTTGTGCTTTCTTTCAAGGAAGTTGAAAATCTGGATGTTTTTAACATTTAAAATTTTGGACCATGGCAGTTAATTTACATTTTGAAAAGTCATAAACTCGACCCATCTGTAAGCCAAACCCAGCCTGCAGGCCACCCCTTTGCAACCTCAGAGGAAAAGCCTGAACTTATTAAAGGGTAGGGGCAATGGCTTCTACAGGCAGTCCCCTGGCTGCAAACAAGATAGGTTCTGTAGGTTTGTTCTTAAATTGAATTTGTATGTAAGTTGGAACAGGTACATTTACCTATGACCTGTAATAGCCTCCCTCTGTAGGTACAAGTCATAAGTAAGTTGGAGGTTTGTAACTCAGGGACTTACTATAATAGCCTCCATTTGTAAGATCGAGTTATACATAAAGTTAGATGTTTAAAACTCAGGGACTGCCTGTATTTCTGCTATTTTTAAATGGTACTCAGGAAATAGTTCTGAAAGATAGAAGAACACAACTCACCCCCTCTTTGCTCTAGTGCTGGGTAGGGGAAGAACTCCTAAGGAACTCCGAAGAGAGCGGGGAGGAGATGGGGTGGGGAGGGTGCCTGGATGAAGTTAGAGTCCTCCTGGTGCTGGTTGGTGGAGGAAGGACAGAGGCATGCATTTCCATCTCCCTCAGGCCAGCCATGGGTTAAGAAAATCTGAGGGACATCACTCTTAGGAGAGCACAAGGGCTCTTACAACCCAGAGCTGGATGAAGGTCACGGCATGTGTAGGGTCAAGTGTGAATCTACCTTGCTGGCCAGGGACAGGCAGGGACGTGGGGCCCGTCGGGGACTCTCCAGCTTGACGATGCTGATGAATCCAGGTTCCAGGTTATCATCATCACTGGCATTGCACAAGTACAGAGGATGGGACTGCAGAGAGAAACAGACAGACTTGGATTAGGGAGGCTCCAAGGAGCAGAAGGAGCGAACTGTGAGAGCCGAGCACTTCTATGTTGCTCTGGGCAGGTCCTGGGCAGGTCTTGGTGCTGTGAAAGAGCGGGCCTTATTACCAACTGCCCCACAGTTAAGCTAGTAACCGTTAGTTGTCATTTCACGTATGCCAGGGCCAAGGACACAGGCAGGTGGACACAGATGGGAGGGAGGAGTGCCTGGCGGGGCCTCAATGACGAGCCCACTGTAGGGCACTCTAACAACCTTAAGCCCTACTTTTCCAAACCGGCAGGAGGTAGAGGGCTCTACCTGGTCCCCAAACCCCATGTGTGCCCACATCAGTGTTCTCAGAACCTTGCCTTCCTCCTGCTCCCCAGGGGCAGTGCTGGGTCCTGCCTCCCTCATGAGGCCCGTCTCCTCTCACTGGTGCTGCCTGGCTACTCTCACTGCCCTCTTTGCCTCGCCCTGTGCCCATGCTGGGATCAAGCAGGGTGCTGAGATGGACTGCAAGCAGCAGGCCTGGCATAGAAAGGAAAACAGCAGACGAGGCTGGAAAGACGAAGACCAACAACAGTCAGGGCAAGGAGACTATCCCGGGATTAGGCTTGGCTGAGACTTAAGCCCTGAACAGGAGTTCAGCCATGTGCTCGGAGGGTGTGGCAGGTCCAGTCCAAGGCCCCATGCCTCGAACTCAGCTGCTGCTGAATCATGACTAAAGGTGAGGTGCACCAAGAGGAGCTGACAGGGATGTGAGGAATGAGACTTTAATGTCTCTCTTCTCATTCAAGAAGATGCTAACACCCATCTGAATCTGATTTTCCCGAATGGACTGTCGAAGTGCTGTGAGAACAAAGTATGATTTATTTGCTCCTGGATAATCCTATGGGGTAGGGACTCTTATATGGTGGAAACTCAACATATCCTGGGCAAGAAATGAATTTTCTACCCGAGAGTGCTGCCCACACTTCCCACTCCACTGCTGCTGAAGTCTGAAGGGCTTATGCACAGAGTCATCCAAGGAACCTGTAAGAATTTTTTATTTATAACAGTGTTTATCAGGATAATAATGTCAATAATGGACTTAAAAGCACAGTCATTTGCTGAAAGCAATGTCAGGCTGTTTCTTCTCACTGTTTGACTGTAGTCCCTTGAACACAGTAGGTTCTCAATAAATATGTACTACCTGGCTTTCAATTGTATCCTTGTGAATAAAAATCACTGGGCAGGGAGTGTTGAGATGGGAAGGAGTGCCATTCTTTCTCCCAGAATCTGACTACTAGTCTGGTGGTGATCAAGTTTAGTGTGGGAGAAGGTGATGCACCCCAGTACCTAGACAAAGGCTGGAGCGTGAGAGTGGAACTCCTCTCACTTCAGTGAGACTAAGACTCTATCTCCACAAGCTCCACCAGTCTGACTGTCCAGGTATCCAACTACCTATCCATTCATTTCTTCATTCTGCCAACACTGGAGGCTTCCTTGGTGCCAGACACTGTATAACACACTGAGGAATTCATGATGAATAAGACAGGCTCCTTGTAGAGCCACAGGGGAGGTCAGAAGAAGGAAGAGGAGCATGCAGACACACTGTGCGGTGGTGTTGATGTGAGTTTGTTAGAGGGTCTGTGAGAGGGCACATGGAGAGAGGAATAACAGTCCCCTGTGGGAGGGCAGAGATGTTTTCATAAGAGGTGACTTGAGAGCTTCCTATGGGCTGAATAGGTATGTGTTCACCTGGTGGACCAATCAAAGGGGTTACAGTGGGCAGGTACATTTTGGCAGAGGAAGCAGCCAGGCTGAGCCATGGAGGCACAGAGGCGCAGCACAAGGTTGAGATGGACTGCAGGCGGTCAGGCCTGGCATAGAAAGGAAAACAGTAGACAAGGCTGGAAAGACAAAGACTAGCAAGAGTCAGGCCATGGAGGGTTTAAGAAGGGTCCCTCTGCCGACTGCAGAACAGAGTCTGGTGTGGTGAGGAGTCAGATGTCAGCTAGTCCAACACGGCAAAGATGTGAGACCTTCCCTCAGGAAGAACAGATATCTGCTGCTTTGGACATCTCTTGCTGAGCCCAGGTCAACTGGGAGAGGGGGAAGGTCAGTCTGGAAGAGAGCAGTCCATACAGTAGGACTTGTGAATATTTAACCAGCACTCTGGCCCCACGCCTTAATGGGGAACCAACTCCTGCAGAGCAGTGCTGTATTGTAGGACACCTCTGACAAGCTGGAAGGGAAAAACACCTGCTGTCAGAGTCACCAGACTTGCCTGGTTCTGAATTAACAATGATAGAAGAAGGAAAGGGAGGAAATTAACTATTCCTGGAAGCTTCTTGTGTGCTAGGGCTTTAGATGTTATCTCAGTATGAGGTAGGCGCTATCACACCCATTTAAAGAAGAGAAGATCAAGGCTCAGAGAAATAAAGTTCACATAAGATTAGAATTCAGCTCTGACTCCATCCTCTGGAGTCCTGCAACTCCAAACACCGAGTCAACAGTCCATTGTCTGTGCTAATAAGGAAGATGAGGATGATAATAGTTTATATTTATTAAGTAAATCCTATGGGCCAGTGATTGTTCCGCCTTTTCATTCTCATAACAACACTATGAGGCAGAAACTATTATTCTCATTTTAAAGAAACCAAGGCACTGAAAGACTAACATCTCCAAGATTGCGTAGCTAGTAAGTGGCAGAAATCAGAAAACATGAGGAAAAGTAGGATAAGTAAAGTTACATTTGATTTTGAAAATATGGTACCTTTACCCAATTGTCTGACCAAGAAAACTCACCTTACTCAAGCATAAAGGCCCAAACACAAGTCCCTGAAGTGGTGGCAGCGACCCCCAGGGATTCTTAGACCCTCTTCTCTTTTCATGTTTCATGCTTTCTCTGGTGACCTCAGCCAATCCTGTGGCCTTGGTGTCCACACAGAGATTGCTGATTACATATGCACGGCTTAGTCTTCTTTTGAGCTCCATATTATGCCCAGCAGCCCTTTGGACATTTCTACCTGAAGAACCTTAAGGGAGACACCTCAAACTTGGTGTGTTCAAGACTAAACTCTATTCCCCAGAACGAATCCTCCAGTGTTCCCTACGTCAGGGATTGGAACCCCTATCCATTAGCCAAGCCAGATGTCTTCCTGATCGCCTCCGACGCCCCCAACCCCACCAATACCCAATCAATCACCGAATTCTAACAGTTCTACCTCCTGTTTACTTCTCCTGTCCTCTTTCTTCCATTCTCACCCCGTCTACTCTAGTATGAACCACCATCCTTGCTATCCTCATTTACTAAAATAACTTCTCACCTAGGGTCACTTCACCCCACTCTATATTGTAGACAAAGTGGTTGAAAATGCTAACTTGAGTAGCTTTCTATTTAAAGCTACTCAAGAGCTTCCAAGAGCTGTGTGGAGCTTCCAAGGCTCCACACAGCTCTTGGAAGAAAGTCTGCACTCTTCAGTGTAGCTTAAAAGACCCCGCCTGGGCTGGGCCCTGCCTTCAAGCCTTGCCTCCTGGCTTAACAGTCTCTTCCTTTCTCCTCACTTTCACAACTCATGCTCTAGAAATCATGACTTGTCTCATTTCCCTGGACACTTGTGGCACCTGTTGCTCTGTCCTGCCTTTCCCTAATCATAGACTTATCCCGCTCCACTGCAATTGTCTGCCTACTTCCTGCTATCCCCTGGACTATGACAGAGTCGAGTCTGCCCTACTCTGCCCCTTCTGGGGGCCTGCTACATGGTAGGTACTCAGTATCTGTTGACTAAATATTGAAAGCCCACAATCAGATAACTGATAGTTAATTACCAAGACAACACCGTGCACATCAAAATCCTGATAATGGTTGCTTTGGGAGAGAAATTCGAGAGGCGATGGTAAAGAGAGACTTTGACTATTTCAATAACAGGATAACATACTGAGATACTGAGTTTTTGCTGTCATGGAAGAATAAAAAAGAATGAGAGATATTTATATGTGGTTCCAAGTCTTTTCTTCCCTTCTGCTCTAAGAAGGTAGCCTCACGGTCTAGTTCCTTGCCTCGGGGGCATTTGCCAAAAGCAAATTTTGCTTAAAGACCTCCCTTCTGGGCTCTTTTGAGAAACCCAACTCATGAAGGAAGTGAGTGTCTGGGAGGCAGAAAGGAGTGTATGTGGCAGGGGTGGTGGTGGTGTACATGGGGGTGGTTCAGAATCTCTCCAATGGTGGGGAATCTGAGGGAGGGTTCTGGGCACGTGCTGCAGCCTGTACCCCAGAAGGGTGGGCCCCTGGAGTATGACTGTGTGGGTTCCCTGGGAGGCAGGACCCTGGCAGAGATAAGGTACCTACATGGATTTCAAGGGAACATGTGTGTTTGTCCAATGGACATATTTGTAGTGACCAGTATGAGCAAATATCAGAGAGGTCCCTTGGATATTTTAATTTTCTTTTTTTTTTT
>NW_003852489.1:2630033-2641400 GCF_000181295.1 Otolemur garnettii
GATATTTTAATTTTCATAAAACCTTGAAACTTTGGAGTTAATTTGAGAGGGGAAGCTCTCTTGAAAACAAATTTTTAGTTATCTAGTGGGACGGGGCTTTGAAGTTAAATGTGATTTAAAAAAATGCAGTCATATTTGTGACATGAGGGCCATACTCACTATGCTTTTGTATGGTTCGACTCTTCGGCAATGAGAGGGGTTTTTTTTTGCAGTTTCTGGCCTGGGGCTGGGTTTTGAACCCACCACCTCTGGTATATGGGGCTGGTGCCCTACTCCTTGAGCCACAGGCACCGCCCCACAATGAGAGTTTTTCAAGTATCCTCAAATTAAAAATAAAAACTAGTCATTTGAACTGAGACTCCATTCTGGCAAGGCAAGGTTAGTAATCCTTGGGTGTAACACCGAGGCTGTCTTTTCCCCCTCCTCCAGGGAATGTTCAGCCAGGAGAAAGCAGTCCAAACAATCTGCCTCCTTGGATGCCAGGTTTCCTAAGAATGAGAATGGGAACATGACTTCCACAAGGGGTCACCTATCCTCTCAGCGACACCAGGAGAGAGCCAAAAGAAACTAACTTGTAGGATTCAGTGATGGAGTGGTTGAAGGGGGCTCCTGGAGACTTGGTGAGTTGGAGACTCGTAGTCTGTGTCTTCCTGAAAGGCCAGGAGTTGGGATGCCCCTGTTCCATGGGCTGCCATGACGGGCAAATTAAAAGGAACTTGTTTTCATGGTGCAGGTCATTCTGACGCAGAATTCAGCTTTGCATAATGTTTTACACCCCTACTTGAAGATGTGTGAACCATCCTTTGGTGGTGCGTGTTGTAGTTCATGTTCTTGAGTCTGTTCTTCCTGATCTTTTTCCCCTCCATCCCAAGACAGACCTTAAAGTTCAAATTCTGAATCCATCATTTTCCTGGGTGACCTTGGGCAAGTTACTTAACCTGTCTGAGCCTCATACTGCTCATCTTCAGAATGAGAATGAAAATGCCTCCTGATTATGGTAAAAACTGGAGACAATGGATATAAGCGCCTAGCGCAGAGCCTGACACTCAGTAAGAGCTCATTAAATGGTAGCTATTTTTATTATTGCATCTATAAGAATCTGTAATAATAAGAAAATCCCTTCTTATTCCTGGAAGAGACAAAGCCCTTTTTGACTCCTTCCTCCCTTAGCGATCGACAGTGCCTCTAAATGCCAGCATTCTGCAAGGTACAGTCTGGGACAGCTCATTATCCACGGTCACTTCCCTCCTGTACTCAGCTCTCCAAACCCCACTGAACAAGCTCTTCCAGTTCTCAACCCGCCTCCTTCCCATGAAGGAAGCATGTGATCTCATTACCTCCTCACAAAGGGCATTCCAGGGCTCAACTGAGCCCCAAACTTAATGCTGCTCTGGCTTTATCCTCCACATCTCCTCCTCTTGGGGTGTGTGCTTTTGCAAGCAATTCTGTCGTCTCCTGTTTCCCAGCCACTCCGCCCACCTCTGCTGCAATCATCTCTTAGCTCTCTGATTCCATGCACAGACCTTTACCCAGACCTTGGACGGGCAACTTTACTACCTGCTACAATTTTGCCTTTGTAATCAGGAATATTGGCCAGGCAACAAAGGCACTCTTCTCCCCATTTCCTCTTTTTAGATTTTATAATCACCTTCCATTACCTGAACTTAGAACTGCCTGACTTTTATCTCAGGCAGCAGGACACACCAGTATCATAAAGTAAAGCTCCTACAGCTAGGGGGATGGGAAAAACCGAGTAGCCTGAAGTTGCTGCTTCCAGATCCCAGCACCAGAGGAGCTTCTATTGCAGCCCAGTCTGGTCACCTTATTCTGTAGTTAAAGAGGTCAACGCTCACATCTACAGTGAGCCCCTAACGGTGATTGTTTAGGCTTGAATTTGGAAACCTTAGACCTCTTTCCCATCCTTACATTAACCTGTTGCTATCTCTTTGGGATGGTTCAGTTTCTTATTGAATTAAGTTAGGAGACTGAGGAATTAGCCAAAGGAATTTTGTCCCAATTTTCTTTCTTTCTTTTTTTTTTTTTTAAAGGGAAGTGCACTCCTGCCTCATCATGTAATTATTTAAGCTACAAAAGAAAATATTGGTCAGGAAACAGAAACAAAACCTTAGCCCATCCGATGGGAATGGACACCAGCCAAGGACGGATGACAGAGGACTCCAGCATTTCTTCCTTCATCCAGGAACCTTCCTAGGGGCCAGGGGTGCAGGTGAGCAGGAGAGCAGAGAAAAGTAGAACCAAAATGATGTTCTAGAATCTAATGAGAAACAGGGTGGCAAGGTCTGAGGGGAAACACTGAGCTCATCTGAAGTCCACAGTGGGGCCCCACAGATCACAGGCCCTTCGCATTTGGTGAAAGGACTAAAACTCTACTTGAATCCAGTTGCCATCTGGTTTATAAAAGGGATGTGAAATGCTAACACTGGAGCCTGGTTCACACCTATCAAGGTCCTTCAACACTTTTTACAAATGAGAAAAGCGAGGTTCAGGTTACGGACCGCCCATGGTTGTTTAACTACTTAAAGGAGGTTGAGGTCTGCTAAATTCAATCCCAGTCCCCTGCTACTCCACCATGTTGCCTCCAGGTGTATGTTGGGGAGGCATTCTGTGTGCTACAATATATGGGATTGTGGTGCATAGGGGTTTCAGGACCCCTATGTCTAGGATTTTCCAACTTGATTCATTCTTAACAACAATTCAGAAGCTGGGTCTGCTCCTTGTGCTCCTTCTGCCTTCCAGTCTCAGCTTCCTTCCTCTCCCCTACGGGTTATCTCATCTCCGCTCCTAGCCACAACAAAGGCAGTCAGACCCAGACGCTGCCCAGGGATGCTTTCCCAGTGAACAGTCCCTGTTTGTTTGGGATGAGAAAGGTGTGTCCTGAAATGAGAGGTCACAAAAGCTCAGACCCAAATAATAATCATTCGGCCGCACTACCATTTCCCTCACTCCTTCACGCCACATTAATGACTTCATGCTTCAGTCTCAAAATTCACCTATCCTCATCTCAGACTGGGTCTCAGCTGCATGATGTAACTGGACCCCTTCGCATGAAAATGCTCCCCCCCCCCCGCCATGATGGGATTTTCCCGGCTTACACGGTGCCCGGTGCCTGGCATCTTTGCACAGGTGGTTCAGACAGTCACAAGCACACTCAGAAGCAGGAAGAAGAAAATGAGGAGAAAGAAGAGGAGCTTATTATCGGAGAGGTGCTTTTGAAATAAAATGATATCAGAGAAAAATAGCTAGTAACTAGGCAATGATATCAGAGGAAAAAAGGCAGTAACTAGACAGAGAGAAGGAGAAAATTCTCAGATGCCCAAGGGTGGAACTCATATCATTATCATTTCATATAGAAACAGGTTTTGTCCTGACTTAGGCCAGAGTAACGTCAGCTACAGGGGCACTAGGGAGCCACTTATGGAGCTAGAAGCAAAGAGGAAGCTCCTCAAATATCATTTCAGTCACATTAGGGACCCTTGGAAGGAAGGCTATGAAATAGAATTCCAAGTTCTTAAGGTTATGAAAGTGAAGAACTTAGAAGACCCCCTAGTTGTGTGGTTTGGACTCTTTCCCTCCGCCAGGTAAGGAACTTAGGGCCCAACCATCCAAGAATCCTACTAAAAGATCCTGAAAGTTCAGCTGAGTTCAGACCACTATTAAGGATGTGGTCTTGCTTCACTGACCTCCATCTTATAGGAACTACCACCGAGGCCTCTGATTTCAATAGGTTTTGTCCATAGAAGTCCTCTGCAGAAAGGCTCAGGTCTTGAAGCAGATGGTGGTATTGCTAGGGATAATGCCTAATCCCCACATTTCCAGGGTAAGTGTCTAAAGAGGCTTTGCTTAGGCCCCTTCTTAGGCATGGCCTTAACTCTGAGCACAATATAGCAGTAATTTGAACACTTGACTCAAAGTGCTTTTTGAAATGGCCTTGACACAATCTGCTTTATAATTTTGCTGTTCTTGTTCAAGGCAAAGTCATACCAGAAATGGCAGGAACTTAGAAACCTGCTGGAAGCAGATAGGGTTTGTTTTCAGGTAATTATTTAGGTTAATATTTCAGTGCTTAAAAGGCCAAAGACTGAAGTAAGAAAGTCTCTATGAAAACCACCAAAGAAATGAAATTGGAGGAAACCGGATTATTTATTTAAATAAGCCAGAGACCCATCTGGACTACTGGCAGAGCTACTTAAGCATTTCTAAATTTGGTGACTTCAGAGCAAAAGTGTGAAACAGCTTAATTAACATAGTTACTTCACACACATTCCATGTCTTTCCGGCTCAGTCTCCCGCTCAGTGGCTGTAAGGATTTCAAGCCGAGGTGCAGACTCTGCTCTATACTGCTGTCTTCCACAACTGGCTTGCCCTGGTGCTTATAAGCACTTTGTGGGCAGATATTTTATCCAAATGGCCCTGATCAACCAAATCCTCTATGCTCAGGTTTTAATCGGCACATTGAAAATGGGCTTGGAGTATACTTGGCTGATCTCAGCCCCCAGTTCCTGGGCAGTAAAACACAATATTGCATTTATATTGCAAAGCAAAAAAAAAAAAAAAAAAATAGAGGATATGCCCTTGCTTCACTAAAGAAACAACAGAGAGGGCACAGGGGTAGCTGCACTTAGAATTATATCAGTAGGAAACGGACAAAATTATTCAAACCACCAGCCAACTCAGATGCCCAGAGTCTCTCCTCAGAAGCCATTGGGAGGCTGACATCAGGCCAAGGCGGCTTCTGTTCAGAAGAAGCAACAGCCAGGAAAGGCCTGTATTGGAGACAGCCCAAGGGCTCCAGCCTCACTAGTGACAGCCCTTTGACCACAGCTCTGAATCCTTGTCCATGGGGTGGCCCTGGGGAAGAGGCCTCCTTTGGGGGGGACTGTTTAATGATTTGCCAGCAAAGAACAAGGCAAACAGACTGCTGGCAGCTGCCTGGATGCAACAAGAGAGTAGATTTTTATTCCCACCCACAGTGCAACCTTCCAGGCAGAGGATAAAAGAAAAAGTGAGAGATGGCATTGGGAGATCCTGGAGGGAATGCCATTTGGGGCTCAGCACTGCACTGGGTCTCCACGGATGGTGCCTGGATATCTTGGCTTTGGTGCCAGTTGGTATTTCCATCCTCTGAATATTTTAGTAATTCCTAATAATAGCATCTCTTTCTTGAGCTCCTAGGAACGAAAAAGTAAGATACATAAGTAGCCTTTTATGATAGGATTCTAGGCATTTAAGAGAATAAAGCCAGAGAAACACCATCTTAGCTCTTAAGATGTATGTATTCTATAGAAGATGTATGATGAGAAAGTAGTTCGGTCTTGGTCCCTTTCCTTTTTCTTTCTCTCCCCCGGGCCTTTCCCTATTTCCGAGGCTCTACAGAGAGCTGGACTCCAAGATCTTCAATCCTACAGATCTTTACCTCTTTTTATCTTAACTCCCCATCACAGCCCAAACTGGGTCCTTCTCTAATCCTCTGACCAGCCTCAGTCTCCAGAATTAAACGCTTTCTCTCGTATATTCACCGAATACCACCAATTCAAAATTCTTAAATGACTTACACCTCTTACTTGCAATCCAGTGTGCCACTGTGACCCACCCGCTTACCCTTCCCTCCAGCCAGGAATGCCTGGCTCTTACTTTAACAAAATTTTAGTCCTTCCTTCCTGCAAAGTAGATTCAGAGCTCCTTGAAGTCAGGGACTGCCTTATTTATCACTTCCATTGATACCAGGCATACAGCAGATGTTAAGAAAAATTCAGGTTGAATCACATGTTTTAATAAACAGATATGAGATAAAATAAATTTGGTAGTTCACTTATTATTTGATTAAGATATTTTGGTTTTAGATTTCTGCTTTCTATTCAGAGATCTTCTGTATACTCCCTGCAAGCTTAAGTTTTAAAGTCAGATTTACAGATTTTTTGACCTCACCACAAACAAGGAACAGTTCTGTGCCTTCCTTTTTACCATCCTGCCCACGTCTCCTGTATAACCTAAACAAAACTCGCTTCTTTCAGGAGAACCTTCAAGCTTAACAACTCGTTCCCAGTTACATTTTTATTATCTCGCCTGGGTATCAATGTGCTGGGTTAAACATAATCTGGACCAAGGAAGAGAGCAACCCCCCTTGCACCCTCACAACAATTCCTGCTCTCAGGAGACTTAAAGCTGATTACAGATTGCTAGCCACATATAAACACGCACAGGGTCTTGAGGACACTTGTCAGACAGCATACAGGGAATGGGACTTCACAGAGCACAGCACATAAATATTGGGAGAAAATGGAAGGAATGGGATAGACTAACTCGTAACTTGCCCTTGTTAGATTGCTTTGGAAGTGCTCTCTTGTCATGTTGGGCCCTTCAGTCTATTTCCCAGGTTTGATGGGAATCTCTTTTTTGGGAGAAGCCACTTAGAGACTATCCGAAACAATTTTTTTTTTTTTTTGTGAGACAAAGTCTCACTTTGTTGCCCTTAATAGAGTGCTGTGGTGTCACACAGCTCACAGCAACCTCCAACTCCTGGGCTTAAGCGATTCTCTTGCCTCAGCCTCCCGAGTAGCTGAGCTATACAACGCCCAGCTATATCCAAAACAATTTTTAAAAACATCCCTGTATTGACTGAAAGAAACTCATGCTCCCATTGGCTTTAGGCTATAGTGCTGGCTGAGTGTCTCCAGTGAACTTTAGTGAATCCCTACCAAAATTTTAGGAGGATTTGGCCCAGTGGTCTGCATGGAAAAGTTCTTAGAAAACTCAAGTCAATTCACTCCCAATAATATTCCATATTTCTTTCTGAGTGGGTCTTTTTTCTTGCCTTTGATAGGAGGAGAGGTGGATTATGTTTCCTTTCTCCATCCCTTACACCCTGAAAAGTTGACGGATCTGAAGCCTGAGTCTTAAACGCTTCAGTTGAAGAGACATTTGATAACTACCGCCCTTCCTTTATTTCAACTTCCCAGCAGCTTGACCAGCTCTCCAGCCTTCCCTGGCCCGAGAACCTATTTAGGCCACCTCATGCCAAAGGTGGTTATATGTTCAAATATTCCAAACATCCCTTGACTTGCTAGTTGTGAACTGTGACCTCTTTGTTACTTCCTAATTGCTTGAACCTCTTTATTTTCCTTGCTAAGCACAGACAATAAGAGATACGAAAAGATAATCAAAGTGCTGATAAATGAAAGAGGAATCTTCTTAGCTGTCAAGTTGGCTGTTGAATAGAAGTTCCTGTTTGCGTTTGTCAGGAGATTCGGGGAGGTGCCATCACCAGACTGAGTGGGTAAGGGAAGTACTTAGAGAGTTAGGGAGGGGAGCCAAATTCCTGGGCTGAGAGTTCACAGGGCAATGAGAATCAATAGCAGCACTTTTGATTTGTACACTGTTATCAAGGTACAAAACAACACTACCCTTTGTCCTTTTCATTTTTATTCTGCTAATGGAGCCCTTTACCCTAAATTAAGATTATTATTCAGCTTTGATATTGGATTTTATATTAGTAAAATGCTTTATAATCCTTCACTAGCTATTTCATTCTCTGTTTATTAGCACCATCTATTTCACCAATTAGCTAACTGAGTCTTGAAAAGACAATGCAATTTGGGACCTGAATTCTAAATCTAATGCACTAAATCTAATGACAATCTGGACAACACAGCAAGACCCTGTCTCTTCAAAACAAAAATAGTTGGGCATGGTGGTGCGTGCCTGTAGTCCTAGGAACTTGGGAGGCTGAGCTAAAGGATCACTTAGCCCAGGAGTTTGAGATTACAGAGAGTTAAGAAGGAGCCACTGTACCCCAGGCTGGGCAATAAAGTGCGACTCTGTGTCTTAAACAAATGACTTGACAGACCACAGAAAGAGGCACACAGTAAAAAAACAGAAGCAATGAAACTACAAATGCTTTCTTGGGAACTAATCCTCCAATGATTTAGTGAATGACTTCAAAATTTTACTTTATTTTTCCGTCAGTAAAATTGAGGGCTCTCATTAGCTTAAATTTAAAATGTGACCATCAAACACATCTTTAATAGGAAAACCGTTTTCTTGCCTAATTTCCTCCACCACAGAGTTGAAAACAGACAGAAAAAGGAATGTGTCTGAACTTAATGGTGTCCGTTGTTTCCTAAGAAAGGGCTTGACGCTAAAAGCAAGACAAATACCCATAAATGATCACTCCTTTGACCTAACGAATCCCCCTTTCTTGACTTTTTCATTTGTTGTTCATGACACAGTGCTCTACTAGTTCTTCTCTTTCATTTCTCTCTGTCATTTGCCTCTTTCTCTTTCTTCTCTTCCTCTCCCTTTCATAAATAAATGTATTTCCTAAAGATATATTCCCTGATCTCTATTATCTTTCTTCTGGGGTTCTTATTTACTCCAGTATCTTCAATGATGATTCTCAAACTGGCCTCTAAAGTCAAATTTTCATGTAATTCAAAAGACCTGTTAGACATTGTTTCTCTCTAGTCCTCGTGGCACCTCAAACTCAGATATACCAAACCTGAATATTGTCTTCTCCCTGTATTTCACTCTAAATCAATAACCCCTCTTAGCTTACCTGTCTTAGACAGTATCACCACATTTTCCCAGAGACTGAGGTTGAGCACCTCAGTGTCATGATGAGCCCTCCTCCTGTATCCAATCTCTAGTCTCTGGAAACCTACCCTTTCTGTCGCTGGAGTTCACACTATTACAACAGACTTCCAACGAGACTCTAGCCTCTCACCATTCTACAACTCTCTATAGATTATTGCAAGAACAATCCTCCTAAACACAGCACTGATTAGGTCACTGTCCTGTTCAATACCATCAATGGCTGTCCACTATGAATTAAATCTGAATTCCTTAGCCTATCAAAAATCAAGTCTTCACTGCTTTGTTCTGGCTTTAGAATCAGATAACTTGGTTTCACATTTCAACTATGTCACTTCCAAGATGTGGGTGGCCTGAGACTTGATTAAAAAATGGGACATCGGCTCGGCGCCTATAGCTCAGCCGGCTAAGGCGCCAGCCACGTACACCTAAGGTGGCGGGTTCGAATCCCCAGCCCGGACCCGCCAAACAACAATGACGGCTGCAACCAAAAAATAGCCAGGCGTTGTGGCGGGCGCCTGTGGTCCCAGCTACTTGGGAGGCGGAGGCAGGAGACTCGCTTGAGCCCAGGAGTTGGAGGTTGCTGTGAGCTGTAATGCCACGGCACTCTGCCCAGGGGGACAGCTTGAGGCTCTGTCTCAAAAAAAAAAAAAAAAAATGGGACATCGCCATCTACCCAAGATTATTATAGGGAAGAAATAAAATAAGTACCAGAAATTTCTGCACATAGTAGGCACTCGAAAAGCATTAGTTCTTCCTGCTTCCCCTCTACCTTTTCAACTTTATCCCCATTTCTTTCCTCAATATACTATTCTGCTTATCCAAAACAAACTGTATCACTATTCTCTTACATTCTCCTGGTGTGCCTATTACTCCTATTCTGTGGCTTACTGAATTCCTACTTATCCTTCAAGGGTGAGTTTATATGCTCCCTCCTTAATGAAGAAGCTCTTTTTCATCCAAAATGCCTCACATATCTTGTCTATACCTAATTTTATATAGCACTTTTTGCCTTCTGCTTTATAGTCTTACTGACAAAACTGAGGGCATGAGGGCAGGGTTTTCTGTTTTGTTTTTTAGGATAGGGATTTCATTATATCCCACATAGCACAATGCCCTAATGTAAAAGGCAATCAATAAATATGTTGGTCTCCCAAGAGTCCATTTGTGATCCATACCTCACACTAAGCACTCTTCTGAAACAATCTCTGGAGGGATATCAGAATTTCAAACCACTTTAACAGAGAAGCTGAATCAGTCTAGGATTAAGTTCAGTCCTAGTTCAGCCAACAGAAATTATCTGGACCCTATTCTTGCTTGAGGAGTTATCATAATCTGGCCACTTGTATGAGCCATGGTTAACTCATCTGAATACATTTAAATGAGGATGTATTATCTTAGCAATGGGCAAGCCAAATTTCATGGTACCTATATAAAAGTCAACTACTATTAGGTTGGCATGACAATGGTTTCCCTGGTAACAAAAGTAGATCCAGAAAGCCACTTGATTTCATAGGTTCTGAACATGGCTAAGGTGTAACTGGCTTTTATCCATAAGATCGTCGCTTGGCCCTGTTAGCAGTGAGTAATTACATGACATCAGCTACCATGGGGTGGCAGGAACATAAGGTGGCTTCATGGTGCCATATAATGTGGCACCACGTTTCTGAATCACCAACCACAGGTGCACAGATTCTTCCCCCTACCACACAACCCCTCCATAAAAAGCACCTTATCTGATATTTCTGTTGACACAGTGACTATGCTGCGGGCACTTTCCTTTGCTTCTTCTTAGTGTTTGTTCGGGTGGATACCTCTGTGCGGATACCTATAAATGCGTTCTTAGGGTATAAGAGTAACCACCTAGCCATCAGGCCATGCTTTTGTCTTTAGGTAGGCTTGCCTCAGAAAGTAGCAGCATTAGCAAATTGTTAAACCAGTATCTCCCTGAAATGCTTCAGAGGCTCAAGCCCCTTCCTAGCCGAATACCTAACTACTGGAGTTGCTCTCACTAAGGTGATTCTCAGCCTGGGTATTATCAAACCTGTTTCTAGAGCTATCTTTCTCTCTAAAATAACAGCTGCTTCAGTTTTCCCCCAAACCCTTTGGAACAACAGGGAAGATTAATGGCTCCTAAGTGATCCTTGTCAAGATACAGGCAGTCACTTGGTAAGACCACTGAGTGTGATGCTGGAGGGGTAGGCATAGAGATTTTGCCTATTGATACATCAGAATGGGTCTAAAATATGGCCTCTGAGTTGGCAAGTATTTGGTGAGCAACTATCTTCTGCGTAGGAGTTACTTCCCAAGAGTTACAATCTCACTGGGGAGATAACATACGTAAACAAAGTAAATAGTGGTATAAAATGGCATCAACTACCACATTGTGTGGCATAGAGCCAATAGGTCCTGTGGGATTTGGAGGGCCAGGGACATAGATCTTCATCTAGCCCTTAAAGAGGATGGGATTTGAATAGGGGAAAAATAGCCACATAAAATAAGCATGGTTTGGTCCACCGGCATCTGTCAAATGAATTTTTGGAACTTCTTAACTAAAGGCTTGAGAAGAAACAAGAAGTCAGGCGAAAGGTTCCTGACCATTTTCTCACAAATCTTCAAGGTGCAAGAAGACTATTCTGACTGAAATGTGTATCTGCAAAGATAAGTCTGGATAGCTGAGGTAGGATCAGATTATGAAGGCTACTGGATGCCAATATAAGAGTTAGTCTTGCTCTGATATGTGAAAAGGAATCATCCTAT
>NW_003852489.1:2641659-2642998 GCF_000181295.1 Otolemur garnettii
CCACCTTGGTGTATGTGGCTGGCGCCTTAGCCACTTGAGCCACAAGCGCCGAGCCTCATCCTATGTTCTTAAGCAAAGGGATCTCATTTGATAAAATTCTACTTTGACAAATGGTATTTTAAGCAGAACAATTTAATGGCAGAGTAAAACTACAATGGAATGAAGAGAAACCTGGTGGTGGGAAAACTAGTGAGACAGCTATTCCAGTCATCTGGTACTGGCAGGATGAGAGCTTGAACTCTGATGCTCTGATGTAACAGTTAAAAGAAGGAATGAATCACAGATATTATGACGAAAGTGTTGAAAGTACTTGCTGACAACCTGGAGCACAAGTATGAAGGGAAGGGAGGAGCGGAAAGTTCCAAACTTGGAGAATGGGTAATAAGATGTGTAATTAACAAAAGAGGGAAATTGGAAAAAGAAGTTAGTTTTTAGCGGGGAGTGTTTCAGTCTTGGCGAAACTGAATTAGAGATGCCTATCAAATCCTATAGGCAGTACTGAAGAATTGGAGTTTGAAACTGATTCTGATACAAGCTAAAATTTGTATACCACTGCTTGTCTACAGAGTCTTGAGGAACCAAAACAATTCTAGACGGTTTCCCTACTCTATAAACAAGGAAAGCAACCAGAGTGGGAAGCCGAAATTCATGACTGATCATTTCCCAAAAGACAGATCCTGTATTCAGGCAGAAGAACAAGGGCTTCCTCCATTATTTCCCAACACATGAAAACTGTTGGTGACCTCAATATTAATCAGGGCATTGAACTGAGTGGATCAGATAGCAGGCCTCAAAGCTTCCTGTACAAGTTCTGTTTTTCTCCAGTTTCACTATATAAATACGACCTAACACATACTTCCAAATAACCACTGTTTACCATGAAAAAAATGACAATGCTGGACAAACGCAAAAGAAACTTGATTTTGTTTGCTTTGGTGCTTCCAGTCTTCTAAAAGATCTAATTTCTTTTAAAGACTGAGCTACCGATTTTTTCAAGAAGAGGAAAGTATTCACCATCTTAGATGAAAGAAAGGATACATCGCTCAGTTATCAGCAAGCTGTTAAATCAAACGCAGAGCACATGATGGACCCCAAGGCTGCACATCCTCACGCTCTACCTTCTCTCTCATTTCATCTGTGCTCCTCCAAAGCTACATTCAGCATCAGCAAAGAAAACCTGGATGGTGGGAAAGAAACAAACCCTAAATCTAAGCTACGTAAAGGAAGTGAAAGGGTGACCCAGAAAGCTGAGCAAAATGGGAAACAAAGAAAACAGAGGATTCGAGATCAGAGCTTCCTAACTAATAAGTTACAAGGGCCCCAGTCAAGTTATAAAAGA
>NW_003852489.1:2643077-2643496 GCF_000181295.1 Otolemur garnettii
GAAGAATGTCTCATGGCTCTATCGGTTGAAGAGAGTGAGGGAAATATCAAGATATTTTGTAGATGGAAATAATCTAGCTGCTTTGTAATTGGGAGTCTGGTGAAGGGGCAAGACCTTCATTTATAGTGATGAGTATAAGATTTATTTCACTTGTTTATTTAAAACTTACAGCCTAATCTAAATTCTGTTCCTGTGCTATGTGGAACAAATTTTCGGCAACAGTAGCCTGAAAACTAGTCTGAACATTTCCAAAAACTATTAATCAGAAAAGGGTCTCCTGCAATGAAGACGCTTAGAAAAACCTGTGCTTGGTTTTCCTGCACCAACCTTTGATGACAGAATACTCGGTGGGGAGACAGGTCTCACAACTCATAACTGCACCTGGGCCAAATTCTAGCTCATCAGCTAAATTCTAAAAA
>NW_003852489.1:2643572-2648785 GCF_000181295.1 Otolemur garnettii
TCTAGAACACTCAATATTGCCTAGCAAAATTAGCAATTTAATGGAAAAGGCAAAAGAAAATGGATGAGAGAAAAGAAGCCAATTTTTTAAAAAAAGGACTGACAAATATTTTTTCATGGGATGGAAAGGAGTTTCCCTTGTCACCTGTCCATACTGCCCTTCTCCATCCTTTACTGTGAACTCTGTAGAAACTCGCTGTGTGCCTTATTTGGCACTTATTATAAACATTCATGGTAGCATTACCTCCGGTATGTAATTAGTATTATCTTAAGGTCTCCTAAGCACCTTGAGGGCAGGAATGTTTGTTATCTTGTGCTCCTTTGGGCCCTCTCCAGGGTCTAGTAACACTGAGTAACTGTAAAGCTAACTGCAGACATTAAGTGCACTGAGGACCAGCCATCCATTTGCTGACCTGTACTTTGTTAACCAAAATCAACGTGAAGTAGAGGGGCAGGATGAAAGAGTGAGGGGTGAGGTTGCAAAGCTTTCAGATATGAGTGTGGGTTAGAAAAACTGAGCTAAAAAATGAAATTTCCAATTCCAGATGATAATTCCTTCCCTACTATTTATTACTGGTCAGTATCAGGAATACATTTTCCTTTCAGCATCAGCTAGGTGCAAAACAAAAGAAAAGGAATGATTTAGTTACTGCTCCAATGCTGAAAGTCAGGCATACGGAGCAGGTTCCATTGTACGTCCCTGTATGTCCTGGGTCTTGGTGGCTGTGCCCAGAGAGCCGTGGCTCCAATCTCCAGAGTGGGGGCCAATGCTGGATGCCTGACTTCTGAGCAAGGGAGATGAAAGGCTTCTTCTAATGTAATAACTGACGGCCTCTCAGTGCCGTTTGAACTGTTTACAGACTGAGTTAACGATTACAGGCAATGTGTATCTTGGCCAGGTGCCCGAAATTCTTACCCACCCGTCAGATATTATCAAAGAGCCCTTCCATGCCTGGCTGGAGTCCTTCCAAAGCACCACACAGAGATGCCGACACAAAAGGAGGAGTGTTCAGAATGTGCTCTTTCTCTCCTGAGGCCAGGGCAAGAAAGTCAGGGTATCGGGCATGAATTAGGTGCTGAGGACACCGAGTTTCCAGGGCTGCTGAGGACTGAGGAGAGGGCCAACGTCAGTACTGGGGCCAGGATAACCAGATTCCTTTCTAAGCATTTTGGTAGGTAAGGGTAAGTCTTTGCAGCTGGTTGAGTAGGGAATGGGGGTAGGGAAAAAAGACCCTGGAGATGAAACAGAAATCTATAGCACATGACACAGAAGGCAGCCCCTAAGACAGCAGATCTGGAAGAACGAACTTCTTATCATGGGACAGTGGACAGAACAGAGGAAAGTATATTGCTTTTTTCCCCCCTGAGGGCAATGCACAAGTTGTAAAAAAAACATCACCTAAAACAAGGACAGAGTAGGAGACTTCATAAATGACAGTAAGTAAAGTAGGGGGAGCCGTAAACAAAACACTTCTTTATTGAATCCCAAAAGACTGAATGGTATCTGTTTGAAAAGTGTCAGAATGTTTTCACACAAATACATATTGAGTATTAATCATGAAATTTCATGGGAAACTGGCTAGTTTATGACTGGCAAAATGGACCTGCCACAAATAATGCTGGAAATGCTTTCTGGGGACACAAATATTAAAGAGCACTCAAGTCAGGGAACACTAAGTTGACTGATTTAATTATATGCTAACTTATGGACTACAAAGGAAGATAGTTTTTACTACTTTTTTATTAAGTATGTATTGGGATCTCAACACATTTGAAAGTGGGATAAATGGTAGCACTTACAATTAATACATGTAAATCTAAAGTCATTCTGTAAGACAATTGCTCACTTACTCCAAAACTATTATCACTACCACTCTCTCAAAGGGGAATACCTGTCTTCAAAATCTAATGAGGGGTTATATGGCTTCTTTATTTCCATATGTGATCTCATGTTGCAGACAGCATATAACTTATCACAAAGTCACAAAATGCTCTTACAAGAAAACTGGCAACAATGGATAATAACAACCATGTTCTTTTATCCACAATCATCATTATAATGTTGTATTTCCTTTAAAAATATATATTTTTTAGAGACAGGATATCACTCTATTATCTAGGCTGGAATGCGGTGGCATGATCATAGCCCACTGCAGCCTCAAACTCTTGGGCTCAAACAATCCTCCTATCTCAGCCTCCCAAGCAACTAGGCCTACAGACATAAGCCATTATGCTTGTCTACTTTTTGGGGGGAGAGGCGGCAGGTAGAGACAAGGGTCTTGCTACGCTGTCCAGGCTGGTCTTAAACTCCTGGCCTCAAGCCATCCTCCTTCTTCACCTCCCAAAGTGCTGGGATTATAGGCATGAGCCACCATGCTCAGCCTATATTGTGCTTCCTTGAAGTTTCAATTAGATATGGTTATTTTATTCTCCTGTCCTAACTTGCTGGATAATGTTGCTATTATGGAATAGCTGGTAACCCACCCAGTGTAGTGAGAATAGGCCTTCATGTTAAAATAGTCTTCTTTAAGTTATTTATCCTAAGGAGGAGATGAACTTGACACTACATTTGACCCTTCAACAACACAAGTTCGAACTATTCTGGTCCACTAACCCCCAAATTTTCTTCTGCTTCTGCTAACCTGAGACAGCCAGACCAGCCTCCCCCTGCTTCTCAGTCTATTGAACATGAAGACTGGGAAGATGAAGACCTTTATGATGATCCACTTTCATTTAATGAATAGTAAATACATTTTCTCTAGCTAATTTTATTCTAAGACTACAGTATATCATACACTGAACATATGAAGTATGTGTTAATTGACTTTATGCTAGAGGGGAGTCAAAAGTTATACGGAGATTCTCAACTATGTGGAAGGTTAGCACCTCTAACCCCTGTGTTATTCAAGAGTCAACTGTACTATTTTGGTTAACAAAGTACAGGTCGGCAAATGGGTTGATTGGACTTTTGAGATTCACTGTCATGTTTTATATGTTCTACAAAAAACCATGACCCATGTGCTTTTACCTTAGAATCTGGTCTCATGCTTTTCTAGAAGATAGCCTCAAGGAAGGAAGAGGACGTGTCCTTAGCCTGTCTATAACTTGATATCAGAATGAAGAAATGTAATGCACTGGATATTACGGAAGTGAAGAGAAATCACTTAGAAAGTGATGAGGGAAAAAGAGCAAATCAAGTGAGCAAGAACTAAGAGTGTGGTATCAATGCAGTTTGAAAATTTGCAGAAACGAGACAGTCCAACAAAGCTTCTCAGGCAGCGTGGGTGAGCTCACACCTGGAGCACTTCCTATCCACTGCTGAGAGCCCTGACTTGGAAAAAGAGATTACTACACAGAAGTTCCCAGAAGGCCAACAAAAGGATGCAAGGACTTGAGATGACTCGCCCAGAAAGGCAAGGGCCACCTAGATGAACATTTGAGGGAATAACTGGAAGGGTGTCACGTAATAGCTACTTCTTCAGTAACGGGGTTGCTTCAGAGGCATTGGGTCCACCTAAATATGAGCCTGGAAGAAAAAAAAAATAGCCCCCTTTGACCCTCCCAACTCTTCTCACCTTCAGGGTTGTGAAAATGTATGGAGACACAATGATTTGGCTATTTTACAGATATTCCACCTTATCTAAAGAACTGAAACTCTCCCACAGAGTTCTCTGCAGTATGGCATGGAGCTCTGTAAGCATGTGTATCAAGAGGAAAACAAAGCTCCTTATCGGTTTTCCATATAATAAGTCTGCTTGGACAGATTGACAGTATATGGAAAATAGATAAGAAACACCAATTTCCTTCCTCAATGAGATTAACACCACAACTTTTTCCTGCCTTCAGTACCTAGCAAAACTAGCAAATATTAAACAGGATCTGAAATTCCTTTGGGAAAAAATATAATTGTCTGGCACAGTGTACCCTACAAATTCAAAGATTATGCAAAGAGGATTATCATTATGAGCCAATACAATGTGATATTACATTTCCTATCTTGAAACACACACACACTCAACTGTTTCTAAGAGCTGGCTCCATGATAAGAGACATCCAAATCCACTACCACAGCAATAGCTATGAAGTTATTTCTGCTTTATAATGGACAGTTTTTTAAGTTGTGTAAACCTGAACTCTAGAGATAGTCACAGATCCCTGATACGTAAATCTATTGTAAAATTTAATCAGAAAGCTGTAAAACACAAAAATCTGAGAAATATTCTTTTGGAAAATAGATCATATAACTTAGTCCCTCACTATAAAGATCAAGTGTTAAACAAATTAAAAAGAAAAAATCAGACTGGTTTTGTAGCTTGAGAAAAAGGAAAAAAACTGTGGTTTCTCTAGGTAAAAGTTTTCTAGATGATGTAGGAACTGCTGCTTAGAGACAACTTTCTAAACAAACTGCAAAGGGATGACTATAAACATTTCATCAACACATTATGATAAAATCCTTACCATTAAGGACAGAGAAAACCACAGATGCTGTGATTTCAGTTTTTCTCTTTCATTTTCTGTATTTTGCAATTTTCCCTAAAATCTAAGCTTTCATTTGATAGGGAGGGGGAAAAAAAGATCTTTTTCTGGGCAGCGCCTGTGGCTCAGCGAGTAGGGCACCGGCCCCATATACTAAGGGTGGTGGGTTTGAACATGGCCCCAAACAAACTGCAACAAAAAATAGCCGGGCACTGTGGCGGGCACCTGTAGTCCCAGCTACTCAGGAGGCTGAGGCAAGAGAATCGCCTAAGCCCAAGAGCTGGAGGTTGCTGTGAGCTGTGATGCCAGCACATTCTACCAAGGGCAACAAAGTGAGACTCGGTCTCTTAAAAAAAAAAAAAAAAATCCTTTTCTGATGGGAAGACCCAGTTGTCAGCATGTAGCCAGGCATGTGTTTCAGTTTCCTGTTAATGCAGCCTGCAGAAAACTGTCTCCAGATGAACAGCAGCAGTGCTATGCCAACTGATTCAACAAAATGAGGGTTGTTTTATAATATATATTGAAATGTAGGCAGTGAACCTTGGTGAAGTATATGGCATAGAAGGGAACAGAGCTGGATCGTCAACATCCCAACCTAAATAAGACCAACATATATGGAGGACAGAAATGTGATAACAAATGATCATAGAGAACAAACATTTGATTCAACAGTGACCACAGATTTTTAAATCACCCCCAGATCATTTAAAATCATTGAGACAAGAAACAGAAGGACCA
>NW_003852489.1:2649489-2657170 GCF_000181295.1 Otolemur garnettii
CAACGTCTGGCCATTTTTTGGTTGCAGCCATCATTGTTGTTTGGCGGGCCCGGGCTGGGGATTTGAACCCACCACCTTAGGTGTATGTGGCTAGCACCTTAGCCGCTTGAGCCACAGGCGCTGAGCCACTTGATTGTTTTCTAAGTGAAATTAACTATAATTAGGAGTGGAAGAGGGAACTTGATAGAAAAAAAACTAGAGGGTACTGTCCTAAGGTTGTCCATTTTGCATGCAACCATATTCTCCAGAGATAAAATTTCAAAGGCCAGATGGCTGCAAGGTCTCCAAAAGCAGCTACAGACTGGTCCCAGGTTTGCTTAGAGGAAGTAGTTCCTCCTAATGAATTGAAAATGAGCACTTGGAATGTATATTCTATTAAAATATATATTCTCTATAATATATGCATATGTTCATTCTAAACTTTCATTTTTTATCCTTTATGTCTCTCCCTATATATACAAACACACAAACACATTACCATAATAGTTTTATAATAGCTACTTTTGTATAAAGTCAAAAATGATCTTAATTTCTAATAATTTTCTATCGATGGTTGGCATAATATATACCATCTTCATCCTCAACTTCAAATTCCTATAGAACTTGTTGAGTTCTTTTGATTCTGATAAAAATACTCAAGTTTGGCTCGGCGCTTGTGGCTCAAGTGGCTATGGTGCCAGCCACATACACCTGAGGTGGCGGGTTCGAATCCAACCGGGCTCGCCAAAACAACGATGGCTGCAACCAAAAAATAGCCAGGTGTTGTGGTGGGCACCTGTGGTCCCAGCTACTTGGAAGGCTGAGGTAGGAGACTCGCTTGAGCCCAGGAGTTGGAGGTTGCTGTGAGCTGTGATGCCACAGCATTCTACCCAGGGGGATAGCTTGAGGCTCCGTCTCAAAAAAAAAAAAAAAAAACTCAAGTTTTTTCTTCTCCTAGCTTAAACTTTATTTGATGAAAGTAAAGCTTAGAAATAAAAAAGTCTATGTGTATGGGGATGCAGAAATAAGGGTGAGGATTGAAAAAAAAATCTCATTGACAAATTAGAAGGGAACATATATGTATATATAAGCAAGCTTTATTATAGGATAACTATTTAAAATTTAAAACAGGGCTGGGTACAGAGGCTCACGCCTGTAATCCTAGTACTGTGGGAGGCCGAAGTGAGAGGATTCCTTGAGCCCAGAAGTTCAAGACCAGCCTGAGCAAGAGCAAAATCCCATCTCTACTAACAATAGAAAAATTCACAAAGCGTTGTGGCAGGTACCTGTTGGCCCAGCTACTTGGAAGGCTGAGGCAGAAGAATCACTTGAACCCAGGAGTTTGAGTTTGCCATGAGCTAGGCTGATGCCATGGCATTCTAGCTTGGGCAAAAGAATAAGACTCTGCCTCAAAAAAATTAAAATAAAATAAATAAAACTTAAAACAGAAAAATCAACTAGGATTGTGAAGAAAGTGCTCTTTAAAAAAAAAAATACAGGAACTCTACAAACTAAAAAGGAAAAATCAACAGCATTAAAAAAGAAAAAAGGATAATTTTACCTGATTCTCAAATACAACTGCTAATCAAAGAATAGAAATATTCTGATTAGCAGAGGTCCTTAAATAAGAATAAAAGTTGGTGGTTTATTTACCTTTCCAAGGACCAGGAAGTCCTTATAAATTCAATCTGTACTGTTGAAACCCTTTCTAAAATGTACTGGTGCACTTTCTTGGCTAAGTACGTTATATTGACCATAATTTAGCCTTTATTTGGTACCTATAACACTATATTATGGTCTGATCTCATAATGGGCTGAACTTATAAAGTCCCTGGGAAGTTCTTAATTATTTGCTTTTTAGGTCCTGTACATCTGGTTCTTTCTTTTAATTTATCTCTAGTGAATAAGTACAGTACAGAAATGATAAATGTCCTATAAAACCCTGGTTCTGAGATAAAGAACAGAGTGAGAAATAAAAACCCAAATGATACTAAATTAACTTTGCCACCAAGACTACCAAACTGGAACAACAGGGTATCTAAAGACACATTTTCAATTCTAGCCACAGAAATGAAATCTAGCAGTCATTATTCCTACCACCCTATTGCTTAGAATCTCAAGACTTTGTCCAACAGCCTCAATAAATGTATAAAGATATCAAGAGGTAAAGGTCAAAAAAGGAGCCAAGAACATCAAACAAGGCCGCTGGAAATGACCCAAAACATCACATGCTGGGCTTTCTTTTTAATGATAATAACAGTGATACTGAATGTTTATCCATGCCTTTATTTCAAAGCGCTTTAAGTGCTGTGCAGACGTCTCTCACTAATCTTTATTAGGCCTTGGGAAGAAAACTGTTTTACCTAAGAAGTGCCTTCAGAGAGGAAGGAGGCTTCCCAAAGCCAATAAAAGGGAAAATATTTGCCCCCTCTCTCCCCCTCCCCGCTTGTCTCCTAACTCCCACTGTGTTGTACTGGTGATTGAAATGAATTATAATACCATGCAAGTGTTGAAAGGATAATAATGGTAATTGAGTTTGTTTCCAAAAGAGTTATAAGCTATGTGTGTTTAATCGTAACAGTTAACAGGTAAGCAGGAAAGATGAGGAAACCTGTAATTATCTTCATCCCATTATTTACCTATTGGGGAAAAAAAATTTCCAAAAATTGTAAATTGGTAAAGTTATAAAAAAAAAACTGATTACAGATTTTTCATACTGCAGAATATTAGACTCTGAGATGGCACAAAGGCTACGTTTACCTGAAAATTATTTCAGGGCCACAAATATTTTATAGTGCTCTGACTAAAACTGCTTATTCTCACTTTGATCTAATTCTTCTCAAATGGAGGAACTGGGATTCTCAGAGACTTGTGGGATAATTTCCAAGAAGGCTATAGAATCTTATCTGCTAAGCTTTAAAGAACATGTTAGGACCAGAAGAATATAATGAACTGGGTAAATCAGTCCCCTTCATAATACCAAACTCCTTCCCTTCTACCCCTTAGAAACCTGGCTGCAAGCTAAGCAGGAAGCTGAAGCTTTGGCACTGAGCAGTTATTTTCAGAGTGGCGGCAATTAAAAGAAATATCCTAAAATTTCAAAAAGGGAAGATGCAAGAGTGATGTATAATATGGTTCTAGGGTCCCTCAGATTCTGACAAGTAAAAACTTAGAAAGCAGCTGCTTTGTGTCAATGATCACCTTGATGATGATGGAAGGAAGTTAATGGGCTTACCCATGTCAAACAGCCAGATGTACAAAGGTCCGGGGCAGGCAAGTGATTCACCATAGCACAAGTAAGGCAGTAACAGAACTTGAGTTCCCACCCTAGAACTTACACACTATTAGTCATTTCCTAAGTCACGAAAGCCACTTGTACCACATTAGGGTAACTTAATCAGCCGTTGGCCCACAAAATTTTGAAGCTAAAGTTCTGCCCTTTTAGCTATACATTAAAAAATAAAAATAGCCTTGTTTAATTGGCTAATGCCAAAATGAATTCAGATAGCCAACTGCACCTAAAGCAATAACCCTCACACTGAGTACTATTTCTGAAACTAATTAGATGAGTAAGGAGGAGCTCAAGTCTAATTACTATTAATAATAATAATATGTTACATTGGCGATTTTCAAAGACAATGCTCGTATGTTATTTCATTTCAGGCAGTCAGGCCATTTATTACCATTATCTCCATTTTACTCATGAGGGCACAAGCTCAAAGAAGTTAAGCAATTTTCCTTGAGGTCATAAAGCAAAAAAGATCAGAGCTGAGATTAAAATCCAAGCTTACCAAAAGCACTTCTCACTGTAGGATGTTGCCACTCATTTTAGAACACCTTTAGTGCCTTATCATCATACAAGTATCATTATCTGTGGGCACTATGCAAAGAGAACCATTTGGGGGCATATTATTATCTTCAATTATTTGATTGGCAATAGAAATTATGTTCTTAAGCCAGAAGACCTCTGGTTATATAGAAAGTTAGGAGATAATCCAGTGACTCTGCCCTGAGGGAACCTAAGAAACACTCTCATCATTCAAAAGGAAAAAAACCATCTCATCAAGGATGTTAGATTGCCTCCCAAACAAACGCATAATCAGATAGCATTCAATTGGTGGCCAGTAGGGTAACCTACATTTCTGGGTAAAGGGAAAAGGAGCAGGGCGAGATGGTAGCTTCTCACGTGGGGAACTTTGCATGGTGGTCTGACCTCAGAGATACGTTCCTAAACTATTCTGGGTAGAACACACTCTCCCTTCATGACTGATTGGTAAGTGCAGAATTGCACAAGGCAATTTTCACATAATAAATTATTACCAAATGATTCGTCATTATTAGTAGATCCTCACAAAAAAGTCTTGGAAACCAGGTGAACCAGAAAGTTACATTTTCTTCATTTGATAAACAATAAAATCAGTGTTGAATGTCATGCTAGAGCCTAGCCTACAAGTCAATGGGAGAATCAGGACTAGTATTCCTGATATTGGGTCAGCCAAGTGTTTGGGATGCACCCAATGCCTGGGTGCCAAGTACTATAGTATCTGGGTAGAGTTTTGCTATAGGAGAGAATCAGATCTTCTGGCAGCACTTACAAGGCAGGTGCAGTCATAAAGAACTTGACTTTTGATTCTATTGTCTCTGCCAGGACAGGTGGTATGGTAGAAATATGGAATCCTGCCAGACAGGCTCCAACTCAAACTTCCCTTTAGAAAATAAAACAGTAAAAATAGAAACAATATGCCAAATCCTGTCCCATACCATGAAGATTGATATCATTTGAAAAACTAAGACATTTTATATAATAACAATGTTTTTCAAGTACACATCCACTCAGGAGAAATAAGATTATGAAAAATCAAAGGTCAGAGGCAGGTTAGGCTCTTCCCCTAGAGATTAATTCCCTGTTCTCCTACGTGAACTACAGGGACACTCTCTCATTTCACTGAATTTTACACAAATATTCCTAGTGTTAAAAAAAAAAAACCAAAAAAAAAAGTATCACAGGAGAATTAGCACTGCTGAGTGGAATAAAAATCTTTGGCAAATCCTGCTTATCTCACAGATCCTACCTTACCTTCTTAGTACAAACCAGACCATTAAAAAGTTTTGAAAATGGCCAGGCACAGTGGCTAATGCCTGTAATTCTAGCACTCTGGGAGTCCAAGGCAAGAAGACCCCTTGAGCTCAGGAGTCTGAGACTAGCCTGAGCAAGAGCAAGACTTTGTCTCTACTCAAAATGGAAAAACTAGCTGGACGTTGTAGCAGGTGCTTGTAGTCCTAGTTACTCAGGAGGCTGAGGCAAGAGGTTAGTTTCAGCCCAGGGAAGTTTGAGGTTGCTATGAGCTAGGCTGATGGCACGGCACTCTAGCCTGGGCAATAGTGAGACTGTCTCAAGACAGTGAGACCATTTTAGAATGGTCAGTTGATACTGTGAGAATGACTTTCTCCAAAATTACTACAGAATGGTTAGTTCAGAACAGAGTTTATAGGGGCAAAAACAGGCAACTGACATTTTTACCAGGCTTGTCTTCAGAGAAAGCCATTGGGACTGCTGATGTAGGTTCCTGACCACAAGGACACCACAAGAAGGCTCCAAGGAAAAGTGATCAAAGAATCCTTGCAAGGGCACTGTAGCTGCCACTATTGGAAAGTCTGAGCATTTTTGGTGTTCCTGGAATTCTGTTTCCAACCACTACTCTGTGGTTGCCATGAAGGAATAGGAAGAGATTGAAAATCTTCTAGTGCAAATATTCTCTTCAGCTCATAACCACAGAACCAAGATTAAAATAACAAGAATGTATTTTGCCTAGGGCATATTTCTGCCTAAATCTGCCCTATCCATCATTGTATTTTTCCTAATTCTTATTTTTGTGAATCTGCTCCAAGAAGAAAGCTAGATAATCTATAAATAGATTATAGCTTGGAACATTCATGAAAAGCTTGAAAAATTCATGGATTCAGAGAAGTCTCCTCTTCAGAGGGAACCAAAATCTCTTAGAACAATGCTCTACAAATGTCTTAAAGTATAAGGGCCAAAATATGAAATGAATCATTGTTATTACCCAGGAAATAACCTCTTGAAGTTACAGCCTTAATTCTCCTTTAATGATAAGTGGTGTATTCGGGTCCCAGAGATGAGGCCGTGATGCTAGTATGTAGCTGGTGGCTGTGCCTCTTTATGCCCGACTCCAGCTGTCTAAGTTCTTCCTTCCTTTACTTGCCAAGACCTGAGTTCAGGCCCTCAGGGTGCTAGGTTTTCCTTTGTGGGAGAAAATGACATCATCAACACCTCAGCGACAGTGCAGAATGCAGGGAACGTGGCTCCCAACATTTGGTGATATCATCGACTGCCCTGGGAGAAACCCCAAATTCCCAAGAGAGAAAACATTGGTTGAAAAGGTTTATCTTGTTGTTTCAAGTTCATTAATAGTGTTTGATGTTCCCAACAAACATTTAGGTTTTTAAAAGGGCAGATAGGGTAGTGGGACCTCTTTCAGTTAAGTCTGCAACTCAAGGACCAAACCTATGTGAATTAAGTCCAGAAAGAGCAACTCAATTCATTTGTATCTTACTAAGACACATCCACCAAGGAAGAATAAAGACCTAGTTATATCAGGCTCTCTCCCAGCTCTGAGATGAGTATATTCTTTGCGAGAATTGCTAATGTTGCAAGTTTGCATTCAAAATAAATTCTAGGCACTCACATAATCCCCCAGTCTCCTCTAAACTCTCTTTGATGTCCAACAACTAAGGACAAGGATCTTTGATTATAAAACAATTTCTTTGGTTAGAAGAAAATTCTTTGCAGGGCGTGAACAGCAGGAGAAAGAAAAGGTTTTTCTGAAGTGCAAACTAGTTGGAAACCCCCTGGGGAAAGAATCTGATTCCCAGTCTTTGAGAGGAACAGGCCTGCCTGTACAAGCTGCCTCTGCTGAAGGCCTCTAAGAAGGCGCTTTTGTGTCTACTGTATGGCCCTCAGCAGCAGCACGGTGCCCCTTCTCTTTTTTTTTTGCCAGCGGAAGTTTTCCAACTCTGGGAATACACAATGCAGAAAGTCACGGTTTAATAACAAGGCATAGTTACTAATCAGACGGCCCCATTTCTATTCCTCCCAGATGCCTCCAGATGCTTACATACCAGAGCTCTATACCCTCAGCCCCATGTGTGGACACCTCACCAGCTGCTCTGAAATCTTATTTCTAATGTAATTATCCCACTTATCTCTAACAATTCACAAAATATTTTAGGATCACAAGCACCCTACTCTTTCAACTGCCACCCCGAGACTGGTTCTAGGTTATCTCTGGGTCTTCCAGGTCTTTCCAGAGGTTAGACTCACTTAGGTGTAGGTCAGTGACTGAAATAACTGTACTGTGATCACTGGGACAGCCTTGATGGAAGATTCAGAATAAGAGTCCTCAATCCTTTTCTGATATTTTAACATATAAACCTCCAGAGAAAGACTTCCCTTCTGTGTGTGTTAACTGGAATGCGAATATAGTATGGGACAGGAAGACTGGGGGCTCAACTGAGTCTGATGGCTAGAGACAGTATAGGACAGGAGGACTGGGGGTTCAACTGAGTCTGATGATTAGGGACAGTAAGTATACGACAGGAAAACTGGGGGGTCAATTGAGTCTGATGGTTAGAGACAGTATGGGACAGGAAGACTGGGGGTTCAACTGAGTCTGATGGTTAG
>NW_003852489.1:2657473-2668148 GCF_000181295.1 Otolemur garnettii
GACAGTATGGGACAGGAAGACTGGGGGTTCAACTGAGTCTGATGATTAGGAACAGTATGGAAGAGGAAGACTGAGGGTTCAACTGAGTCTGATGATTAGGGACAGTATGGAAGAGGAAGACTGGGGGGTTCAACTGAGTCTGATGGCTAGGGACAGTATAGTACAGGAAGACTGGGGGTTCAACTGAGTATGATGATTAGGGACAGTATGGAAGAGGAAGACTGGGGGTTCAACTGAGTCTGATGATTAGGGACAGTATGGGACAGGAAGACTGGGGGGTTCAACTGAGTCTGATGGTTAGGGACAGTATAGGACAGGAAGACTGGGGGTTCAACTGAGTCTGATGGTTAGGGACAGTATAGGACAGGAAGACTGGGGGGTTCAACTGAGTCTGATGGTTAGCGACAGTATAGGAAAGGAAGACTGGGGGTTCAACTGAGTCTGATGGCTAGGGACAGTATGGAAAAGGAAGACTGGGGGTTCAACTGAGTCTGATGGTTAGCGACAGTATAGGACAGGAAGACTGGGGGTTCAACTGAGTCTGATGGTTAGAGACAGTATAGGACAGGAAGACTGGGGGTTCAACTGAGTCTGGCACTTACTTCTGCTACCAATTCATTGCATGACTTTAGAGAATTGAGTCAGATATTTTTGTATCACCTACTAAGCAAATTTTATCTCAGGGAAAAGAAATAAACTGGCAATATACATGTCCCTTTAGTATATTAAATCTATTTCTAGAATAAGTACAAACTCTAAAGTTGTGAGCCAGAAAGGATCTTAAAGATTTTTATTTAGTTACTCCACCAACACCACACTAACAGATCAGAGGTTAAGTGACTTAATTTTAATTTTTAAATTGTTGTTAAGCACCTATGGACTTTTCAAATACCCAAGGGGAGCAACTGAATAATCTCCAACACTCTCTGATGGTAATATAAAATATATGATGTATACCACAGTTTACTAACTTAAGAGTAGGACATAGCCTAATGCTATCATAGCAGATAGGTACACTCCCCTTGAGTTGTTCTCTAGATCCCTCATATTATAACTGAACTCGCACATTTTCAAGAATAACACATATTTATGAGTAAAGTCAATAATGAAGAAAAAGTATTAGAAACAAATTTTGTTAATTAGAGGTGACAAATACTCTTCATCTTCTGCCTACAGGGTCTCAGTATTTATTTCCTCCTATATGGAATAGAGCTTGTGAAGAATTAAAAGCAAGCCAACTGTGATTATCAATTCAAACATAACTTCCAATATGTTGAATCCTGTTCAAAGTGAAATTAACTGTTTTAACTTTACTATAATTTAACAGAAACTTCTTGTACATTTTAGAAAGTCAGTTTGCAATTTGAAAAAACAGCCATGGTGTTCCAGCCATGTGGACCTCTAAAGAAAATGCTACACGTGAGCATTACACAAGCAGGAACACCACACACATGGTGACAGTGAAAAATTAGAAGGTATGACTGGGCTGTAGTTGTTCTCTAGATTAAAGCTACTTAAAGTTGCCTGGGTTAGGCTCAGCACCTGTGGCTCAAGCGGCTAAGGCGCCAGCCACATACACCTAAGGTGGCGGGTTTGAATCCCCAGCCCGGGCCCGCCAAAACAACAATGATGGCTGCAACCAAAAAATGGCCAGGCGTTGTGGCGGGCGCCTGTAGTCCCAGCTACTTGGGAGGCTGAGGCAGGAGATTCGCTTGAGCCCAGGAGTTGGAGGTTGCTGTGAGTGTGATGCCATGGCACTCTACCCAGGGGGATAGCTTGAGGCTCCGTCTCAAAAAAAAAAAAAAAAAAGTTGCCTGGGTTAAAATTTAATTATTTTGGTTTTTTTTCAGTCATAGGGAACTAGAGACAGAATTACCATAGTCTCTTAACTCCTGAGAAAATGAAAATCAGCACTCTAAGGCATTTATTCCTGCATCTCTCCTTTGGCATACAGCACATGATGTTTCCTGATGGTTTAGGTATTGGACTAGGCTAAGGAGTTCTTTAAATTCCTACAGTACCTACCACGCTATCTGGCACATGGTAGGCAAACCATATTATAAGGCATCCAGGGAATCCAACATAACTTCCATTCTGGTAAGATTCTCAGCCTTGACTTTATAAAGATCCCCTATTGCTTTGAGGACAGGATGCAGGACTGCAGCACCCCTGCTATGCAGTGATTGTAGCAGAATAACTGACACACATGCCTTATGGAAGTAATGCTGAATTGTACCAAGGTATTTTTGGTTTGTTCACTTGTTCTGAAGTCTGCCTTCTAGGGATCAGGGAGGAAAGAGACCCTGCAGGAGTCTGCAACATCTTAATGGAGCATTCAGGGGAAATCGCTGCCAACATCTGCTTTTTAATTTCCTTGCATTACCAAAAAAAGTTTAAAATAAATAAATAAACTTCGCTAAAAATGTTTGCTAGTAACATACAGAAGCAGACTGGCGGCTCTTTGACAATCAAGCACTAATCTCTCTGGGCTCATTTCTTCACATGTAAAATGAGAAGACTGGACTAGGTGCTTTTTCTCTTGTTTGAAATTTGACAATTACACTGTATTTCACAAATGGAATACCTTTCCCCTTTCTCCTCCCCTCCATCAAAACTGTATTTTACTCTAGGAATGGAAAACTGAATAGAACTTAATCCTAATACACGGCCAACAGAGTTATTCAAGTTAAGAAAAACCTGGCTGCAAGAATTTTAACGTCAGATGATCAATATGATTCTAAGTAGAAGATATGTAAACAAGAAAACATCAAAATAGGATCATATAAGACATGTTGTTGCTGTTGTTTTAGGGTGGATAATTCATAAGACTGCAGAAAATGGTTTAAGGGAAAACAATGGAAACCTGTAATCTTATTCTTTTTTTAGAAAATAGCAACATTGGTAGACTTAAAATATTATATTAGCCTTCAATTCCACCCAAATTATTTTACAGAAATAACAATATCACTAGTATCTCCTGATTGTCATATATACTAGAACCTCTGTACTCAACCACCTTCCTACACTGACCACCTCCTTATGTTGACCTAATTTTCATAGACTGGACATTCGCCACATGTACAATCAGTACAATAGGCTTAGTTCCTTACGTTGACCACCTCTGTGTGTTGACCAGTTTGGTACAGTCCCTTGGGTGGTCATCTTACAGAGGTTCTACTGTGTTTATATATATATGATAGTACCCTTTTTACATATTCACATGCACAAAATTGATAGGTACATGATAGTTGAATGTGCTATTTAAAATTACAGTTGTATCAAAATTACCATCAAAACAGTATTCTAGGTTAAAACAAAAAACAAAAGTGGTCTTGAATATAGTTGCAGCTGCCATCTTGAACAAGTACCACTGATTTAGATTCAGGAATCAGAACTTCTAAATATTGTAATCCAATCTCCTATCTCAAGGAATAATGTGGGCTTGTGCTTACAATTTTAAAAAACTTTAACTTTGAAAATCATTTTAATTACTCTGATGTTTCCAAATTTGAAAATTAAACACAAATGCCAATATATTAAAAAGTATACAACAAAACAAAATTTATCCATGAACTATAATGTTTAGAACCCAAATAAAAGAGTAAAGTAGCTTACCTGTTATTTAAAAACAAGCAAGGAATAACAAACCTTGCCTTTACAAAAAAAATAGAGAGTTTTCCATTAGACAAAAAAATAGAGAGTTTTCCATTTGATCACATACAAATTTAAAGGCCCAAGGAACCCTACCCTAGGGAATGCAATGGAGCTTAAAGGGGTGGAAACTAAAGGCATGGAAAGTAAGGTTACACTTTGTTCTATACTCTCATTCTCTGAATTTAGTAACCAAATGGACATATGGGGCCACGATGGTCCTACTAATATCAAAATCTATTCTTAAAATACCCTTTATTATAGGCCTATCAGTGACACTATCATGCTGAAGGAAGGACTGTAAGCATTTCTTGACTTGATGTACAGTTTTACTTAATATTGAAAAGCATAACTCTAGATTCTGTGGGATTAAAGAAAAAAGAAAAACATATTTGAAGAGCTGAATTCCTTCACTACACATAAGCAGATCTCTGTCACATAGCAATTTTTACTTCTGGAGTCCTTCTCCAGGCCTCTTTCTTATAATTTTGTCATAACACTGTTGGGTGACTTCAAGTAATACATATAAAAACTTTTAAAATTAAGTAAACTGACAGTTAGCTAGTTTTGAAAATTTGGTTTTATTTCTTAAAATAATTGGGATTATTTTAGGACAGCAGGTCTTAACCTAAAATTCTTACATCTCCAGATATGTCTCAAAGACCTTGTCAAGTCACTAGGATTTTATGCAAAATTGTGTATGATAAATATACATGTATATGTTGTGTATCTGGTCAATAACAATTATCACATTCTCAAAGGGGCCTATGACACACACAAAAAGATTAACTACAACTGCTTTAGGATATCTTTTCTTTTTTTTTCTTTCTAGACAGAGTCTCACTCTGTTGCCCAGGCTAGAGTGCTATGGTGTCAGCCTAGCTCACAGCAACCTCAAACTCCTGGGCTATAGCAATCCTCTTACCTCAGCTACCCAAGTAGCTGGGACAACGGGTACCTGCCACCATGCCTAGGTAATTTTTTTCCTATTTCTATTAGAGCTGGGGTCTCATGCCTTGGCCTCCCAGAGTGCTACCTAGTATTACAGGCCTGAGCCATCCACCACACCTGGCCCTGCTTTAGGGTATCTTAAAACTAAATTAGAAATCACAAATTTAAGGACCAAGAAAATGAGGTCCTTTGTATAAATGCTAATATCTTACAATCAAAGGTTTAAAATCAAGACTCCAATAAATCTTTCTTGGAAAACCAGAATTTCCCAAACAGCAAGAGTTGAGCTACCTATAAACTAAAGAAAAAATATAAAAATGCCATGTAAAGGAGTACTTCAAACATATTGATTACAGCCAAGTTTATGATTCTGAAATAACAACATTACTAAGAGGAGTAAAGGATACAGCATGCTATATCAAACCCCACACACTCAATATAATTGACCTTTAATATACTTAAAAATGTGAAAAGATAAATTATCCTGGAGTTATCCCCTAGCCATCAGTACCACCATGACATGTTCTTTACATTCATTCAGGACGTATTCATTGAACACCTACTATGTCTAGGCACTACTAAGACACTATTCCCAGGGATATATCTTTGAATATGAGAGATAAAAATCCCTGCTTTCACGGTATTCATATTCCACTGAAGGGAGACACAACACACAAAAGTAAAACATTACAGCATGTCCTACGTCAATAATTTTGTAAAGAAAAATACAGAAGGAAAGGGGGATATGAGTTCTGGAGCAAAGAGGAAGAGGCCTTCAGCATAGGATAGTCTAGGAAGGCGTCTTTGAGAAGGTGTATTTGACACTGGAGGGTGACATTTGGGAGACTAACAGAATATCTGGGGTCTAATTAAGGCTGTGGGACCAGCAAGTAGAAAGGCCCTGGGTTGAGACTACCTCTGGTCTAACTGGTGGACAACAAAAAGGCCCCAGTGGCTGGAGCGGAGTGAAGGGGCAAGGAAGTAAAAGGTGTCAGTGCCAGGCCAAAGCATGAAGGGCCTGACAGACCATTTTAAAGCCTTTAGCTTTTACTCTAGTAATTCTCAAAAGAATAATGAATGTAGATGAGATCATTAGCTCAGAAGGCTTTCTGAGACATAAAGTTGGCAAGCTGCTTCACCAATGTTTTTTTTAGGGAATTATCCCACTGAGTAACGAAAGTCCAAATAGAGGATACCTCAGAAACTGACAATATTTTTGTTTTTCAGAATTTCTATTCTGTGGAGTTGACTTCTGAGAAATTCACATCCTCAGATACCGTAAAAACTGGATTACTCTTCTGTGTAAGTCGCCCTCTGTGCAACTTTGTTCTTGGATAACTTACTTGCTTTCTCTCTCCCAGTAGGTTTCCTTTTATATAAAATGGAGTAAATGTTTGGCTTACAGGTATTTGTGAATTATTTTAAGCTTCTTGGAAGAAAACTCCTCCGTAAGTCCAGTGGCACACCATTCTCACATGCCATGCTTCTTTAACAGTACCCTGCTACCAATTCTGGTTCCTAACAGGACACTTATAATAATACATTGCTCATTTATAGCATTTTTTTCTCTCCTATACTTATGAAAGGGGCGGGGGAGAAGTACAAAAATTTCCAAAGAACTCTTTCCACTGAACAAAATATAAAGGCTTTTTTAAAAAAGAAAATTAAAAATAAACACAAAACCATAAGCTCCAGGAATACCTGTAGTACTGTATAAAAAGTAAATTATGGTTAATTCTTAAAGAAAAAGACTAAAAACACGTACATATGTACATACGCATGGACTTAACTACAAAAACCAAGGAAAATGCCTACCCTCTAGAATCTGCCAAATGAACACTAAATAACCTGATAGGAGCAACGGCCATGGGCATACCTCATTCATTACCTCCCATTAACTAGACATTTATGAATTTTGTACTTAAATTTTGTGTTGGATTTCCAAATGAAATACAGAACTCTTATATATATAAATCTATTAGATGGTTGTTTTTAGAAGATACACCTTCTAAACTTGAAAAATTATCATGAAAATCATTCTATACCTTTTTTCTTTCTTCTGGTTGCCAGACTTCTAACACCAGGTCAAATCTAGAAGATTCTAAAAGCACATCAAGAAGACTCTGAGCTGGGATCATAGGAGACGAGTACCTAACTCTGTCTATGCACACAGAAGAACTGTTTCCCATAGTATACTTCTGACTATATTCCACAGTCAACTATTAATTGAATTTTCTGCACCTTCAATAACATAACTAACCAAGAGTTGACCATATCTTGAATCTTTATATATATATACACACACACCCAGATATATATATCTGTACTTCTTTTAAAAATTAGGATCAAAACAACATCACAGTGGAATTAGAATGTTCCTAATGAAAGGAAATGACAAATGCTTTACCTTAAGACCAAGTAATTAGAAAAAAAAGATAAATGCTTGAAGTGATGAATATCCCAATTATCCAGACTTGATTATTACACATTATGTGCCTATATCAAAACAACACATGTACCCTATAGATATAATTATTATCTGTACCCATAACTATTACTATGCGTCCATAATAATTTAAAATAAACAATTTTTAAAACAAAACAAAATCACAAAATCTATTTTAAAATTTCTATATCTAAGGAGCTCTAACCTAAAACAATGTTAGTTTTATGTATGATATTTCAAAGTTTATTATGTCAAGTAATTATATTAGATAACTTACCATAGACTGTTTGAAAATGAAAATAAAGTTAATGAAAGATGTTCATTAAAAGGGAGATGATACTGAGGCCAGTGCAGTGGCTCACACCTCTAATCCTAGTACTTTGGGAGGCCAAGGTGGGA
Source organism: Otolemur garnettii (assembly GCF_000181295.1). Classification (NCBI taxonomy): domain Eukaryota; kingdom Metazoa; phylum Chordata; class Mammalia; order Primates; family Galagidae; genus Otolemur; species Otolemur garnettii. Next base: position 2,664,921 of record NW_003852489.1, read on the forward strand.
TGATAGCTTGAGGCTAGGAGTTTGAAACCAGCCTGGGCAATAAATGAGACACCTATCTCTACTAAAAAAAAAAATAAAAAAAAAAGCTGGGCATGTTGGCATGCACCCATGGTCCCAGCTACTACAGAGGCTGAGTCAGGAGGAGCACTAGAGCCCAGAGGTTGGAGGCTATAGTGAACTATGACGATGTCAGTGCATGCTAGCCTGGGTGACAAAAGCCAGACCCTGTCTCTAAATAAATAAATAATAAAAGGGAGATACTGAGTAAATAAACATTCTGATTTACCCTTGCAAATGAAATGGAAAATGAGAGAAATAGAAGAAATCCAGAAATTATTAGGAGATAGCAGGATATTGTGTGTTCTGCATCAAACTCAGAAAACAACGCCCATCACTTTCATTTCTTTCTCCGAAATTAATTATTTATACAAAGGCTTGTACTGATGTTCTGTTCATCTATGACATTCTTAGATACACAGAATTTTAGAGCTAGAAAACATTTTAATTTGCAGCTTTATCTGTAAAATGTGCAGAATAAAAGTATTGAACTTTCTTATAAAGCTATTATGAGAATTCAATGAGCTAATACCTGTAAAATGCATAATGCAAATTTGGTAACTGTTATATTTCAATCCCTCAATTTCACAGACAGGGATTCAAAAGCCTAGAAAGGAAAAAACCATTTTGTCCCAAATCACACAACCTCTTAGTGGGAGAGTTAGAACTAAATGTGAAGACCCCTAAGTCAAAGTTTAGTTACTTTGCCAACTCTAGTTTGCTTTATGAGATTGTCTCTCTGGCTTTGGCCAAAACTTTAATTATGAAGTTGCAGGCTCTGACTACGAATAAAGTAAAAATGCAAAGATAGGATAACTATGTGTTGACTAATAGGTAAAATTAAGAGGCAAGCAGAGACATTGTGCAAAAAGGAATTTGTCCAAGAGGTGTTCACTGCTACTGACCAAATACCAGTACTAACCTACCACTTCTCCCATTATAGGTCTGAAGCCTCAGGGCAGTACATTGTAATCTGATCATAACTTTATCCTGGAGTCTAAGAAAATCCAGGACAACCAGCTAAGCAGGAATAGTAATAGTTACAGAATTGGTGATCTCTCTTTTGCTACTCTAAGATCCTCTCACTCTTTTGCTCTGAGAAGAAAGATTAATTTTGAGTTGTTGCTCTAAATAATATCTGTAATGAACAGGATTGAGAAAGAAAATATGACTAATACTTTGTAAAAGTGGTAGCAATAATATATTACTATAAATAATACAAACAAACATTGACAAAAACCAGAAAACTGGAAATTAGACAATGCATAAACTCCAACTCCATCTACAATGGTATAAAACCAAGTGAAAATAAAGATAGTAAGAAGCTACAATCACTAGCATTTAGTCTTTTTTATCAGTCACTGTTAAGTAATGAGATCTGAAAAGTTTCCTTGACCTAAATTTTTGATGGCTAGTAAGAGAAATACTGATCAGAACAGTAGTGGAAGCTTATTCGAAATATACAAATTGAGTAGAAAACAAAAGAAAAAAAAAGAAGAAAATCAGAGAAGTGGAAGAGACAAAAGATACTGGCAAATGTAGGAGAAATCTAAGAATCAGACACTTTAAGCACAATGGCAATGTACAAAAGAATTTGAAATGATATGGTAATGCAAAGAAGCAACTCGGGGGCAAAACAGAAAGAAACATAATATAACTTGGTCAGGACTAAGATAGGAGGTTTTGAAATGGAAAAGAGAAGATTTGATAAATAGAAGGGAATATAGCAAAGGCAACATTTCTTCTTGGATTTTGACCTTCTTCTAGTACTTTGAGAAGAACATTACAATTTAAAACTTTGAACATGCCTTGTAAAATGGACGTTATTGGCAAAGAGAACCTAAGCACAGGATGAGGGATGAGAATCAGGACAAAAATTCATCAAGGCTTGGCTTTCACCGCCCTTATCCATACAGCCATTGGACAAAGTTGAGATAAAATTATTTCAGAGGCAATTTTATCATCTATTTTATTATTAAACAAATGAGGGCACATTGTCAAGGTATGTCTCTCTTTGTCTTAGGAAAGTTAAAGTTGTACTACAAATGGAAATTCAGTTAATTTGGTCCTCATGATATTGTACCTACCCCAAATTAATGGAGTAAAATGTATAGAAATGTTTTATTTTTCAGAAACTCTCTGGGAATTCCAGAAACCAAAAGAAGTGTTTTATTATTATTTTTTTAATCGCTGTTCTCAGACTCTTATTTTTCATTACACAGCATCCCCAGTTTTACAAAGACTTGACTGCATCTTTGGGGACAACCAATCTTAATAGGTAGCTCAATAATTCCTAAGTAGGACTTATAATTGTCCAAAATTCCTCAAAGCCAATGGAGAAGACTGCTTTTAAATCTGTGATACCAGGGTGCCAGCTATCCACTAAAAAAGCTGAAGTGCAGCAAAGCACAACTCTAGAAGATATAAACAGAACTTCAGTTAAATGGAAGACTTGGCAACCACAGTTGAGTAAACCTGAGTTGCAGTGTAATCTGATAAGGAATAATCAGCATGGATTCCAAAAGTGTAAACCATGTGTCTCTAACAGCTAGAGTTCTTTGAAAGAGTTAATCAAGTAGTGGGTAAGAAAAATTGATACATATAATTCAGAAGGTTGTTTTAAAAAATAAAATTTCTCATAAGAGGCTATTAAGAAAATGTAGTAACCACTGTGGATTAAAAATTGATTAACAGACTCTAAACCAAGACTAATAAGTAAAAAGTATACAGAAATTAATACTATGCTAGTATAAAAATTTATTAATGACCTAGAAGAAGCACAGAGAGAGAACGAAAATTACCAATGATGTAAAACTATTCCCATAAAGCTTCAAAGTCCTCAGTAAGACAGAGTGAATTTCCCTCTTCAGAAAGTAAACAGGCCAGGTGCAGTGGTTCATGCCTGCAATCTTAGCACTTCGGGAGGCTGAGGCAGGTGGGGATTGCTTGCGCTCAGGAGTTTGAGACCAGTCTGAGCAAAAGCAAGGCCCTATCTCTAGTAAAAATAGAAAAACTAGCCTGGTGTCTTGGCAGACATCTGTAGCCCCAGCTACTTGGGAGTCTGAGGCAGGAGGATGGCTGGAACCCAGGAGTTTGAGGTTGCTGTGAACTATGATGACATGGCACCCTACCCAGGGCGACAGAGTGAGACTGTCTCAAAAAAAAAAAAAA
>NW_003852489.1:2668282-2690571 GCF_000181295.1 Otolemur garnettii
AAATAATGCATAGTCAAGAGAATACATGCCACCTGGTACCCCTTGTTTACCTTTTCCTATGTGAAAGCACAGTAACTTTATATACAGCTTTATAATAATAAAAGACAACAAATTTAAAAGAGGAAATTGTTTTATGCAGCACATAATTAGCCTGTTGAACATGTTATCACAAGGCATTAATGAGGCACAAAGTTTAGTATAGCTCCCCAGAACCTCACATACATAGTATGTCAAAGTATGTTTCTATAATAAGATTACTAATGGTAAAAAATTAAAATGGTAAGCACACCTCATGCTTCAGGGTACTAACTAGGCAAGGTCAGGAAGGAGGTTTCCTTCCCAATGGCTATGTTCAAAATGATTTATGATTTCAATTTTTAAGCATCCCTAATTCTATCTCAAGAGTCCAAACTAAATGACTGACTCTTATCCAAAAGAGTCTTAGGCCATTTTCCCAGATAAACTCTTCTTTTCTGTTTATTTTTCCAAACAGTAGAGCCTTCCACTTTACCCACTTCTTTTTCCACTTTATTTATCCCGGCTTCAAAATACTGCCTAAGAAGTGATAATGAAGAATTATTAAACCATACATTAAAAAATTCACACTTGGAAAAAAGTCCTATAATTTTCCTACTTTCTTTCTCTAAGCAGACAAACATTTAAATTTAACATAACACTTTGGCTCTGTTCATATCACAAAATAAAAATCTGAGTATATATGCTGAGATAGATCATATTTGAGGACATTTTAACCTGGGTCCCAGGAGCTACAGCAAAAAGTATCCTTTAATACAGTAAATTTGTACCAATAAACATTTCCATGGAGTTGGGCAGTGGAAGGCACATTAAAAAGGTATCACCCTCTAGGCTCTGTCTTCACCATGGGGAATGAGCAATTGGTCTATAAATTGCTTTGGCCCCAGTCAGTTCATAAATTCATAAAGAATAGGCTACAAATGAATGACTTACAGGCAAAATTCACAGCCTGAAATCCTAAGAAACCAACTGAAAACCTTAGTGGGTAGGAAAAAAACAAAACAAAACAGATGTTTTGAAATTTTTGAAAATGATAAAATTATGTATGGACAAGACCAAAGTGAGCAAGAGGCAGGCTTATACCTTGTGTCCATTTTGTAATCCAGTCCTCTCCATTTTGGGTTTAGCAATAATGTGCCACACGTGGTATACGCCAGCCATAGCATTCAAACTTGACTGAATTTTAAAAGTAACACAGTAATCAAGTATATGCCAAGGGCATTCTAAAATTTCAGGTGCATCTGACCACTAAAATCAGCCTTCTTAGTGCTCACTTCATATTTAAACTGGATGGAAGGTACAATCTTCAGGTCAATTAAATACAAGTCCCTATATGTCATCCATCAAAAATTAGTGCCCAAAATATATCATCAAGAAAGAGGGTTTCATTATATGTATCTAAAAAGGCTATGCAGTACCAGTTAAAATAAGCATATAATCTTCTAAAATGTATGATTTATATATATATTTATTCTGGATTATAAAATAAGAATTTGCTTTAGATTGCCAATTAAGGCAATACCCTTAAAAGATGGAACAAACGAAAAGCTAAGCAGCAGACAACCTTGTATGATATTTGACTTGGGAGACAAAAGAAGACATATTTCAAACTGATAGAATGTGAAATATAATAAAGTTATACTTGCCTGCATTAATTTTCCTTCTGCTGGAGTTATCTCAGCAACACCAGCAAACACACCTTCCAAAGTGAGATTCAGTTTTCCTGTGGGGTCCATTTTCAAGGGTATCACTTTGATAATAGCTTTCTGCTCTGCTGATCTTTCAGACTCCACCGCTGCCGCCAGTACCAGTCCCGTGCGTCCAAAGCCTGCCTGCAGGGTAGCCATCAGCAGCCAGGGCCAGAGGGCAGCCAGCTGCAGCTGGTGGCCAGCACTCATGCTACCAGCTGCAGCAAAGCACTTTGGCCATACATACTGCTTCCACCAGCTAGTACCAAATGCAGGTTATTGGATCCAGACAAATGGAAGAAAAGAGAATTTATGCTTCAGTTTCAGAAAGGCAAGTAGTACTTTTGGCCCTTTCTTTCTCTAAAGTATATTTCCAAGAACAGGTGGCATTCCTGGTTGGGCAGAGAAGAGGGGGTTTTCAGCCCACTTCTGCTGCCGGTATGTCATTTTCTCCCATCTTTGCTCTGACTAGTAAAGATATCACCGCTTCTCTTTGGAATTTCCAACTTTGCTTGAGACTGAAAGTCACATCGTGAATTTTTATTAGGTCAGATCACTTGGTGTTGCTCTTCCATATGCATCAAGTTGCCAGGCACTAAATCCAATGTTCATGGACAAAACAAGGCAAAGTAAACAGCTAAGGCCATGCATCAAAGGTGAGAGTGAACAACTCCAGCTCAGAAAATGAAGAGATGACCCTTTTCAAGCCACAGAATTTCTTAATGGTAAATGACTAAAGACCACAAGGAGAATTTTTCTTAACAGGGGAAAAGAAAGAATGTAATAAAAATTTCAGACCACACTTTGAGGGATGTCCAAAGATGCTACATCATGTATTTAGAAGTTTCCACATTAGACTGTATTTCAATGTAGCCAAAGTTCTAGGCCCACTGAATTTACATACTTTCCATGAACTTAAGACATACTATATTTTTTTGTGTTCTACCAAAAGTTGCCTATAAATCAGGAGCTAATTTATATATCTTCACATGTTATAGTATAATCCTGAGCATCATAATCTTTCCAACTGTCATAATTAAAATACTTGAAAAAGTTAACGTCCCAGTTATTTTTCCCAGCTAAAATTCATTATTTCTATCTCCATTTTCCTTTCTTGCCTAGGAATTCCAGATTTTTTCTCCAGCTTGAGAATACCAAGCACTTTGATTTCCCATGAAATGCTTTTGGAAACTGTTTTAATAGCCAGATCTTATAATCGGTAATTTTTTTAGATTCATAAGAAAAACAAAGGACTATTCCTAACACGTTTCAAATTCCTTGAGGGGGTGGAGAATAAAAGACAGGGGGAGCAGTGAGATGACCAGTCACAGGCTCTAAATAGAAAACCCTGAAAAAATACAAATAAGCCTGAGTAGAGCAGATCTCTGCTATTTCTAGACACATAGGAGAATTTGGGTCTCTGTACAAACACAGAATAAAAATTTTAAATGTGCACTCTTAAATAAGTATAAATGCACTTCACTCACAAAACCCGCTGTGCTCCAAGGTCAAGTTTAGAATCTTTTAAAGTCTTCATAATAAATGTTGAAAAGCCAAGCAATTGAAGGTGAACCTGTTATACAGATTGTTTTTTCTTTTGCTGAGGCAGAGGGAGGGGAAAAATAGAATTTCAAAAGAAATCTGCAAACCTGTTGCGCTGTCGGGCCCACTGGAATCCACGGGGGGTGAAACAAATTCAATTATGCTTTTACAGATCCTGCTCATAAAAGGTTTCAACTGCTTAACCAAATACAGCTCATTCTTCCACCTTCTTACTCTGCAACCAAACCAAGTGCCCCACACTACAGGTAGGTGCCGAGAAATTCCACAGCCTGAAAAAATAATCCATGCAGGTCAAAGGCAGAAACTTACTCCAGGATGAGAGCTACTGTCCCCAAGAACTCTAAAATCACTTAGAGAAGGTCCAAAGTTATTTCTGAAATCTTTCTAACAAAGGTTCTTTTCCTCTCCGAACAGCATATAAAACGATCAAATCTTGAAAGAGAAAAGAAGTAGCAAATGCATCAGCAACAATTCACTACCAGAAACACAGAAAACCCAGAGGGTGAAGGCAATGTCTCTGAATCATGGATGGACTTGGAAAGTTCCGAAGGATTCGAGTGCTTCCCTTCCAGAAAGACAATTCTGGATCAACTCCCTAGAGCAGGAAGCCTGTGGTTTGTAATTGGTGTTCTAGCTCTGACTCTCCCCCCTGGGACTGCAATCACGCTCTCTACCTGCTGACAAAGTGAGGGTGGAGCAGCTGGAGGCAACCACCCCCAGCCTGCCCCTCCTCCTCCTGGTGCGCACACACAACACTCACTTAACCAGACACGTTCTTTCGCTTGCCCTCACTCAGCTCCTCTACTCCCTCTATTGAGCCACAGCCAAACTACATCCAGTTCAGTCCTCAATACCTTCCTCTGGGTAAGCAAGCTACCACATGTCAATCAGGGCCACTCAAACATAGCTAAGCAGATTCTGCACCCAACAGAGCACACATGATGGTATGAGGAAATAAACAGAAAAAAAAAAAAAGAAATCCATAAGATAAAAGAACAGATCCAAGGTTTTACAAATATAAAAGTTCAAGGGGCTTTCTGCTTTTTCCGGGCTTTAGTGTCTACAAATGGCACAAAGCCACAATGAAGTAACACCGTGCTGTAGTACTTACTGATTTACTGCGGCTTTTATTTTTGTGTGCTAGCCTGCGAAGGGCTCGGTACGTTTTATGCATAGCTTTTCCTCAGCTCTTATTGCTTTAAATTCAGTAGTTCTGTCTCAAACTCTGTTCTGCACAGAGCTTTCAGATCAGGTTGGTATCAGAGGTTTGGAATCCAATTGTTACTTTCTCTTCACATCTTGGGAGGTGAAATAATATTATGGAGCAAAGCTATGCCCTCAATGTAAAATCGCAAGTAAGTCCGTCATCAATACAAAGGGCTAGAACATTAGTGTATGGGGCAAAAAAGTAATTTTGGCTAATTACCACATTCATGAACTATACTTTGTCATTAGAAGTAATGCAAGTTTCTAATATATTTATAACATCTGAATTTTTAGATTTACCAAATTATATCTGACTGTGGCCGATTTACTTTGAACTGCTCCATAAACTTTCAAAATTATACAAATGTGAATATTGTTAAATCAACCATACTCTTAAAAATGGTTATGATGGCAAATGTTACACGTTTTTACCTCATATAAAAATGAAACTCTAATCATCTGTAAAAGGTTAATGATAATAATTGCCTTGTAGGTTTGTTGTAAATATTAAATGACACAGGCCTCTGAGAGTAAAAAGTATGAGCTATCTATTTACTCTAAATATTTTTCCTTATAAAGTTTATGAGAAGAGGAATAGCATTTTTGATCTAATAACTAACCTAGAACAGAGATAAACTCCTATTAGTTTAGCAATTTTTCTCGTTTGGACCTTAAAAACGTAACCCAGGTACAGTCAACCCTCAGGTATCTGTAGGACACGAATTCCTGGTTCCCCCTGAGAATGCCAAAATCTGCAGATGCTCAAGTCCCTTATATAATATAGCACAGAATTTGCATATACCTATGCATATCCTTTTGTACACTTTGAGTCATCTCTAGATTATTGACGATACCTAACACATCACCTAACTTGCATGGATTCGATAAAGTACTCAAGCTTTGCTTTTTGGAACTTGGTGGAATATTTTTTTCTGCATATATATATATTTTTTTTTTTTTTTTGCAGTTTTTGGCCAGAGCTGGGTCTGAACCTGCCACCTCTGATACGTGGGGCTGGCACCCTACTCCTTTGAGCCACAGGTGCCGTATTTCTTTGTGAATTTTTTAAATTCGAGGTTAACTGAGTTCACAAATGTGGAACCCTCTGATGAGAGGGACCACAGTATAGACTTTTTTTTCTTTTTTGAAACAGACTCTCACTTTGTCACCCTTGTTAAGAGTATTGTGACATCACAGCTCACAGCAAGCTCAAACTCTTAGGTTCAAGTGTCTCTTGCCTCAGCCTCCACAAGTAGCTGAGACTATAGACACCCACCACAATGAACAGCTATTTTTAGAGACAGGTCTCACTCTTGCTCAGGCTGGTCTCGAACTCCTGAGCTCAAGCAATCCAATCCCTCAGCCCCCCAGAGTGCTAGCATTACAAGCATGAGCCACTGTGCCCAGACTTTTAGTATAGACCTTTTAACAGCTCCTTTCCCAAAGGACAGAAAGAGCTCTCATTCTGCTGGAAAGAATTTTTTTAACATTACAGTTTATGTTTTTACTCTATGTGTGCCATGTAATTGTACAGCATGAATAATGCAAAATACAGGGTATTATATATCATTGACATACACAAAAATATCCTTAACGTTAAACCAAACAAAAAATAACCTACAAATGGACTCTGCCTTGTTCATTCCTGCTTGAAGCCAGCAAAGGAATTAAGAGATCTAAATCTAAAAGTTAATACACGCACTTACTGAAGGAAAGAAGAAAGTTACAAATATGGTTGCCTTCTCGAGGAAACTCTGAGACCTGGGAATGATGATATGTATCATGAACCTGAGGACCTTGAGAAAGTTGGGATTGAACCAACAACTCTACGTAGTTTAGTTCACCGATATACTACGTTTATTCAGGTCACCATAATTGTAAAAGAATTTATTCTGCACCTTCAACATTTCAGAGTTATCCCTCAAGGGTTGATAAACCACAATACCACCCCAGAGATGTCATAAAGATGCCATCATCATCATATTGAAATTCTCATCTCAAAATGACATCTATTACCTACACTTATACATGAGGCAGATTATCCTTCAGATCCACTTTCACCTCTGGATTGACTAAATTCACTAAATATCATTCATTCTTTTCTAAAAAACTAAGTTTCTATAAAATATCTAAGAATTGTCCTCACCCTTGATGGCATTTTAAAAATTCAAACCACTGTTCAAAGTGCAAATGAAAAAAAAATTTTTTTAATCAGATTCTTTAAAAAAAAGAGTACATTCTCTTTTGATCTTTACTATTAACGTCATAACGATTGAGTTTTCTATTCATCATCTAGCAAACAGTAAAAACAAGCAAGACACCAAGTCTAGTTGGAACACTCACTTTATTTTTGACTGATTGAAATTTATTGGTGCTTAAGGTGCTGAAATACTGAGGTGCTAGTCAGGAACCTTGTTAGTTGACTAGTTATGCAGACCCTACTGGCTAATTCACATGAAGATTTTATTATACCTTTTGGCATTGTTCCTAAGTCCTAATGATAGCTTTAGTCGATAGATACCAGGCAGGTGAATACAGCAGGAGATCCAGCTCCTTGGTCTGTTGAATTCATATATAAAAAAGTTTGGAAAGCTGATTAAGGCATTTCATTAATTAAGCCTTAAAACCATTGAAACTAAATCTATGCCAAGGTTCCTGCTTGACACATGTTCCTCAAAAGATATTATCTCAACATATATGAAGCTACTAAAGCCATATTTAAAGTAATACCACCTACACAGTATATCAGTTCTTCAACCTGACAGAGAATAGGCAAAGTTCCATCATTTGGAAATTGGGATTCCTCTTCACATACTCTGTCAAACTATACAGTCTGGCCAAAAGATGTAGGTGTCCTGATAATCTGTTCATCTTTTAAACCTTGCTAGTAAAGATGAATAAATGCCCATAACATGGACATCAACTAGTCTAATCAGAGGGACCAGATGGGCCACTTTTCAGAACCTACTTTAATATCTAAACTGAGTCACTGCAGACAATACAGACCTCACCCTTTTCCAAAAAAAACTACATCTCTGCAACACTTCTAGGATTTAACATCATTGGGAAGGCACAATGCAATATAAGAAATGAACTGCTACCCCCACAATAGCTAGTATACTGTCACATAACTAAGTGACTTTTCTTTTTAATTAGTTTCACATGCTAGGCTTTCCTTTTGTTTCTTCAGTGCTTATTAGGAGAACTGAAGCAGAATCTGATAAGAAAGTTCTAGTCAACTTAAAAGACTTTAAATCAGAAAGTTTCTTGCTGTCATTGGATGAGTAAGTAAGAGATCAGCCACAGAAACTGGATATCCAAGACATCCTTCTCTCCTAAGAAACAGTCCCACAATCCTACTACTCAAATTTAGAAGCCTATAGAAGGGATAAGAAAAAAATGTTACAATCTATCCCACTATCCAAAATTCTAAATATCAGAGGCATAAGCTTCTGCTAAATGACAATCGTTTATCCCCAAATTTGCACACAATCCCTTATATAGTTGAGGATTTCTACTTACTGAATGTAAAAATATAAAATAAGAAAACACTATGTTAAATCTCTTAATGTTTTTTTCACACATTGTACATTCCTCTTCAAAGTAAAAATATTACATGTGCATCCTTTATCCTTCTATCCTGTGATAATAATAAAAATATAAAGCTTTAAAACCTTTAAATCTATCAGCATTTATACATATACTAAACAAGTTAAATACTTTTCTTTAGAAGACTTTTAAATAACTGATATATTAACAAAACCTTCTTACTATTTATGATAATGTATCATTAAAATTAAAGAAAGGTAGGAAAGTAGAAGAATGCTCCCATTAATATAAAAGAATCAGGGGTTGTTAAGTGTAATGGATGGTCCAAGTCCCGATGCCTTGCTCTTGAAACAGATGCTGGGTTAGGAAGTAAGAGAGATTTCCTGGTTAATCACTTGGAAAATTAACTCTTTCCCAGAGTTTCTTCCCTGGAATTCCTGACCCATTTAGACCTGTGATCTTGGTGACCTCACGTCTTTGTTTCTCACACAATCTTGTCTAAAAGGATCACACTGTGACTTGAAACAGAGAAACTGAACTCCCAACCGTAGCTGTGCTGACTGCAGTTTGAGAGTGGCAAGACGTGGAATCAGCACACACGCGGATTATTCTCCATTACCACAGAGGCAGCAGTTTTTAGATGCTTCTTGACTGTAACAGAAGGCCAGGACTTTTCATTTGAAAGGGATCTGGGCAGCAAAAAAACATGGCTGCTAGATGTTGAGTAGTTTGTCAAGGCAAATAATCTGAACTGAACAGCTGTAGTAAATACCAAATTCCCAATTCTCCATTAACAAAATTCTCAATTAACAAAACAAAAAATACTTTTTTTTCCTTAACAGAACCGAAAAAATCCCAACAGTGTGTCATGTGCAAGGCTAGTCTGCCTCCAGCTACAGCTAGTGCACAATGTCACATTTGTCATCCATTCCTCACTCTTTTAATTCTTCCTCCTTTGGAAAGTGCTCCTGCTTGCAGGCCACGTCCACCAGCAGATGAAGATCTAGAAAGAAAGGATTGTTCATTCACTCTTAGCCTCTCCATAGAGTTCTATAGATAAGTCTTCAAACAAGAACAATAAATTGTCTATGTCTCACCTGTATAAATGGCTCTAGAATTATATCGTCTCATCAGATTGTCAGTTTTAGGGCATTCTTATGACTCTAAAGCACTCTGGTGCAGCCCATTTGTTAACCCAAAGAGACCAGTAAAATTTATAGTTTCTCTTCTGTTCAGTGTGTGGCCAGCCCCCTTTTTATTTTAAATGCCTTTCATCATAAGTGAAAAAGGGAAAATGTCAAAGGGATCAAAGTGAAAATAAACATACACAAAAATTCATTTCTTCCATGCTGTAAGGATAGGTGGGTAGGTTGTGAGATTATGAATAGGTAATTCCTTCAGAAAAGCAATGTTAAAATTAAGTAATCAGGCTCCGTGCCTGTAGCTCAGTGGCTAGGGCACCAGCCACATACACCGGAGCTGGCAGGTTTGAACCCAGCCCAGGCCTGCCAAACAACAATGACAACTACAACTACAACAACAACAACAAAAAGGAGTCCCTACTTTTTGAAAGCTGATTGCCTCCATGATATTCCCACACGTTGACTAACACAGCTCAACTCCTGTGAAAACATTTAGCTGAACTGTGTGTTTGAGGTTGTAGTGAGGTATGATGATGCCACCTAACACAATACCAAGTTCAGGGAAGTTGTTCAAGAAGAACTTGCTAAAAAGAAACCTGTGGGGTGGTTTCACTCTCCAGACACTCAAACCTTACCTTTTAGTGGCTGCTCATAGAGAGAGAAAGTAGACACCGATACAGAAAGGGGAATGGTGGTTGCCCGGGGTTAGAAGGTAAAGGGAATGAAGAATTATCGTTTAATGAGTACAGAGTTTCAGAGTTACAAAATGAAAAGAATTCTGGAGATAGACGGTGATGATGGTAGCAGAACAATGTGAATGCCCCTGAACTGTATACTTAAAAATGATTAACATGGCAAATTTTATGTGTATTTACTACAAATTTTTAAAATATTACTTTTTTCCAAGGTTTTTTAAAAACTACATTAGTAAGATAAGAGGATATATGACAGAGAAAAAACTAATTTACTTATTTATTCAACAAACCTGAGTGCCACAGGTAATGTTCAAAGTCCTTACTTTGTGAACTAACTTTCTAGAAGGGGAAGGAGAATTAGAGAAAATAGCAAGAATGATAAGCACTATTAGAAGAAAAACAGAGAATAAAGAAGAGAGACTGAAGGAGGGGAGCACTGGGGAACGGGTGCTATTTTAGATAACACGGTCAGGAATGTTTCTAAGATTAATTGGCATTTGAGCAGAAAACTGAATGACATGAAGGAACACGCCAAGTGAATAACTGGGAGAACGTTTCAGGACATTACAGAGAAGAACAAGTGTGAAGGCAGGAATGTGCTTGGTGCACTCAAAGAACAGTGAAGAGGCTTCTGTGTCTGGATAGATGAGGGAGATGGAAGGTGGCAGGAGATGAAGTCAGAACCACTTCCAGGCAGCAAATCATTCTACATCTATGGCAAGTCATTCTAAACTTACAGAAAACTATTTAAGAAATTTAAATAGGAAAATAATGACTGATTTGAGAGGGTCACTCTGGTTGCTATGTGTACAAAGAACTGTAGAGGCCAGTAGTGGAAGCAGGAAGACCAATGAAGAAGCTACTGCAGTCGTCTAGACAAGAGAAAGCAGTGGCCTGGACTGTGGGGATCACTTGGAAAGATGGTGAGAAGCGGTCACATTTTGGATCTGGACCTACAGAGAGCTACGACCTGCTGATGGACTAGATGTGTAAGAAAAGGGAGTCAAGGGAGATACAAGATTTCTGTCTGACTAGTGACTAGAAGTACTATTTATTTGTAAGTGTATGAGTAAAACTGGGGGAAGAGTAGAATATGCAAAGTTTCAGGTACTTATTTGTCATTCAGAGATGTAGTATAGTCAACAGGGCATACATGCCTTAAGTTCAGAGAAGATTGAGACTTAAGATACAGCTTTAGGTGACATCGCTATAAAGGTAATAATAAAAGCAATGAGACTGGGTGAGATTATTTATGAACGGAATAGGATAAAAGAAAAGAGGTCCAAAAACTGAGCCCTGGGGCTCAGCGATATTTAGAAGTCAGGGAAGAAAAGTAAAAGCGGATTCAGTAAACTGGCCAGTGATATTGAAGGAAAATCAGGAATGGCAATGTTCTAGAAGCCAGAAGAAAGTATTTCAGGAAGGCTGAAGAAATCTATTCAATATTACTGAGGTAGAGTAAAACGGAGACTGAGAACTACCAAGTTGCCACTCAGTTTGGCAACTTAGCAGTCACTGGAAACTTTGACAAGAGCAGTTTCCCTTAAGCAGAAGGAATAAAGTCAATCCTGTTTGAAGCAGTTGAAGTAAGGGTATGTTTTCAAGGAGCTTCTCTCTAAGAAGAGCAGGAAAAAAAATGGAGCACTAGTCCCAGGGGTGTCCAACCTGCAGCCTGATAGAATGGTTTTAAAGAATAGGGATTATGCTGACTAGGAAATGTTATAGGATTATAGGATGCACACTAAGAGTACATGTGAATTTAAAGTGAGACTGAAAAATTCATAGTAATAAACAGGAGAATATTAAATATTATAAAAATAATAGCAATTATTGCTAACATTCTATTTTTACTGTGAATGACTACTCTGTAATCAGGCACCATACTAAGCCAGTTTTATGGTATATATCATTACATGTTCAAGGTCACAGTAAAGAACATAATACAGAGTTTAATTTAGTCTTTTCTAACACCAAAGGCTTCCTATCCACTATGTTATACTGCCTCTAACAGGCAGTACGTAAATCTTACACACTAACGTGGTTAAGGTCACTTTATATTTATTGGGGCTCATCTATAGATAGATAGATAGATAGATAGATAGATAGATGTGTGTGTGTGTATATATATATCCAAGCTTCATAGACCACCTGTTAGGTTAAGTTCTATTATAGAATAATAATTGGCAACTTCATGAATTGTATTTCTGCTTACACTTTAATTATAAAACTAACTTTTTTAGAAGAATTAGGTTCTACCAGTTTGATGAAAGCATTTCAGATTGTGTGTAAAACTAGCACATTGTACCCCATGATTGCATTAATGTACACAACTATGATTTAATAAAAAAAAAATTAGGTTCTAGATTAATCATAAGTCATTTTCTCCCTGTCCCTAAGAAAATGAAAGTGTGATTAAGTGTCATCATGATATCAATACTTCACAACTCTTATGTTTCACAGCTGGAAGCCAAGGTCAATTAAGACTCATCAATTGACACTACTTACCAAAGGATAAGGCTTTACTTAGGAAGAAAAAAACAACGGGAAGAATTAATAATTATCAGCTACATTTATAACTATAATATGCAATGAAAGAGAAGAAATTATTATTTTAACAGCAGACACCAGAGTTCCTCTGCAAACTCTGGGAGTTCCTGGGACAGGGAAGTGACTATCTTTGTTGAGGAATACATCTTGATAGGCTGTTTTGGCTGGGGAAGATGAGGCTTCAAGGACATCAGAAAATAAAAGTGATACCTAGCCTTTTCTACTTAAATATGATATAGGAATTGAGGGCCTGAGGAAAGAGCAGAAAAAGAGACCAGAGAAGAAAAGGTACGGTGTTAGTACATGGAAAGAACGCATCCTGGCAGAAGGCCACACCAACTCGAGACAAGGAGAGGTGACAGAGTGGTACAGCAACTGCAGGCCTGGGGTGACTAACATTCCATGTAAAATTATTTGCAGGATTCGAAATAAAAACACTTCCTCCCTTACCAAATCTTCAAAAAAGTATGCTACACATACAAATGCCTAGTGTAAATGCTTAAGGAAGGGAAAGAATCGAAGAAAGGGGGCCTAATTCCGCATCTGGTATCTCATGGGACCAACCAATGACAACGACTCTGGGAAGTGAGATATGGACAAGCCTGGAATTAAGCAAAAGCAGAAACTCAAAAATAAAAGTCAGTGTGAGCCCTCACAATTCTCAGAAATCTTGGAAAGGCATTTCTGGTGTAGGATACGTTTGGCTTGAATCATTCATATTTAAAACTCAAAGTCAGCTTAACATCTGATACATTAAGTATTTTTTAAAAACATCCTGTAAATTGCTCATTCCTATTATTTTGAGCCTTTTTATATTCATGCTGCAGGAACACTTTAAAGTATTAAACTAATTCTTTATTTTTTAATTTTAAAAATATAGGAAAATACAAAGGGGGTAAAAATTTCATATTATAACCACCATTAATGTATATGCATACACAAAAAATGCCCCTGTACCCTCAAATGCTATCTTCTCAGGGTAACCAATGTTAAATTTATCCATTTATTACAGACTTCCAGACTTCCTTCTATAAATTTACAGAATATGCTTTTTTTTTTCTTTCCAGAAAAAGAGGACTACATACATTATGCTGTGATTTGCCCATTCACTTAATACATTATCTCTTTGGGTTACAACGTATCAAGCTACTTTATTTTCTTAAATAGTTCATAGCATTTTACTACATGAATTTCTCATAATTTATCTACTTCCCCATTGCCAGGCATTTATGCTTTTTCCAAACTTTTGCTATTATAAGTAATGCTGTAATGAACTTCTTTTGAGTACCTTTGGGAATATACATATTTCTACAGGAGAGACTCTCAGGAGCAGTGTTCCTGAGTCAAAGAACATGAGCATTTTAGTTATTTATAGATAATGCCAAACTGTCCTTCAAAAAGCTATACAAATTTGCATTTCAATTACAGTGTAGAGGAGGTTCTTTTTCCCCATACTTTTATCAAATCTTGATGCTATTAAAGTTTTGCCAATCAGACTGGCAAAAATGTCTGGTTGATTTAATTTGCATTTCTGGGAGGGTTGAACACAACCCCTTTTTATATACTTATTGATCACTTGTATTTCTTACTCTGAATTGCACACAATATCTTATTTTTATTGGGTTGCTGTTTTCTTATTGATCTGTAGGAGATTTTTTGTGTTTTAATATAGTGCTCTATATTTTGTCTTGTAAATATTTTCTCTCCATTCATGTGACAGAGACTTCAAGCTGTCTCCTAATATTCTCATTCTTTACATCATGGTATCATAGTCATGAGCTGCATAACCACATTTGGTCAATGACAGACTGCATATATGATGTCAATCCCATAAGTTTATAATACTGTATTTTTACTGTACCATTTCTATGCTTAGTTATGTTTAGATACACACTTACCATTGTGTTACAGTTGGCTACAGTATTCAGTACAGTAACATGCTATGCAGGTTTGTAGCCCAGGAGCTGTAGGCTACACTGAACAGTCTAGATGCACAGCAGTTACACCACCTAGGTTTGTGTAAGTACATGCGATGATGTTCACACAATGACGAAATCATCTAATGACACATTTCTTAGAATATATCCCTGTTGTTGTTTTGGGATTTTTTGTTTGTTTGTTTTTTGAGACAAAGTCTCACTCTGTTGCCCTGGGTAGAGTGCCATGGCATCATAGCTCACAGCAACCTCCAACTCTTAGGCTTAAGCAATCCTCTTACCTCAGCCTTGGGGACTGAGGAGCTGGGACTACAGGTGCCCACCACAACACCCGGGTAGGGTAGTTTTTCTTTCTTTCTTTCTTTCTTTTTTTTGCAGTTTTTGGCTAGGGATGGGTTTGAACCTGCCACCTCCAGCATTATGGGGCTGGCGCCCTACTCCTTTAAGCCACAGGCACCACCCTAGCTTTTCTATTTTTAGTAGAGATAGGATTTGGCTGCTCTTGAACTCCTGAGCTCAGGCAATCCACCCACTGTGGACTCCCAGAGTACAAGGATTAGAGGTATGAGTCACCACACTCGGCTTTATATCCCTGTTGTTAAACAACACATGATATATAGCAGTCAGGCTGCAGGTGGTTAGGATACAGCAGGCTAGAATGTTGGTGATCTTTGTTATCCATCCCAAAATATTTGATAAAATCATTACCTATGATACTCTGCAAGCCAGGTCACATAATCATACAACTACAGGGGAAAATGTTCACAAAATTCACAATATGTTAACTGTTTCTTTACACATTCAGCAAAGCCCTAAAAAAAGATGAGCCCAGGCTAGAGGTACCTGCAGAGAAGGAAGGGAATATTGCTCTATTTGGGGTTGACAATCTATTGACTAGGTTCAATAATTTGGGTCATACATCCAACTTCAATACCCCAACTTGAATTAGTAGTAAGATGTACCTTTAAAGAGGGCCTCAAACTTTTCTCAAGCATCTCTTTTAAGATTCTCTGACAGGCTGGGGCATGGTGGCTCACGTCTGTGATCCTAGCACTCTGGAAGGCCAAGGTGAGTGGACTGCTTGAGCTTAGGAGTTTAAAACTAGCCTGAGCAAGAGCAACAACCCATCTCTTTAGAAAAATTATCCAGGCGTCATGGCAGGCACCTGTACTTCTAGCTACTTGGTAGGCTGAGGCAAGAGGATCACTTAACCCTAGGAATCTGAGGTTGCTGTGAACTATGATGCCACTCTGTTCCTGGGCAACAGAGTGAGGCTCTGCTTTAAAAATACAAACAAACCAAAGAAACAGACAAAAAAGACCAGCCTGAGCAAGAGAAAGACCATGTCTCCACTAAAAATTAGCCAGGCATCATGGCAGGTACTTGTAGTCCCATCTACTCAGGAGGCTGAGACAGGTGAATCACTTGAACCCAAGCATTTGGAGTTGCAGTGACCTCGGCTAAAGCCATGGCACTCTAGCCTGGATAACAGAGTGAGACTCTGTCTCAAAAAACAAATTAAAAAAAGGACTCTCTGACAGACATGGCACAAGGATAAGATCAAGGCGTTATCTTCCCAAGCAAACCCACTCTTTCAGGTGATCTCGGCATTGGTACGACTGTGTTGAAAAGAGGGGATGAACAAAGTATAGACAGTAAATCAAATATGAAACTTTTCAGACTTAAACACTACCTAAATGGGCAGCGCCTGTGGCTCAGTGGGTAGGGCGCCAGCCCCATATACCCAGGGTGGCAGGTTCGAACCCAGCCCCAGCCAAACTGTAACAAAAAATAGCCAGGCACTGTGGTGGGTGCCTGTAGTCCCAGCTATAGGAGACTGAGGCAAGAGAATTGCCTAAGCCCAGGAGTTGGAGGTTGCTGTGAGCTGTGATGCCACAGCACTCTACCGAGGGTGATAAAGTGAGACTCTGTCTCTGAAAAAAAAAAAAAACTACCTATATCAAGCCAAGCATGGAGGCTCATGACGGTAATCCTGGCACTCTGGGAGGCTAAGGTGGGAGCACCACTCGAGCTCAGAAGTCCGAGACCAGTCTGAGCAAGAGGGAGACTCCCTCTCTACCAAAATAGAAAAATCAGCTCTGGGTTGTGGTGCACATCTGTAGTCCCAGCTATGTGGGGCTGAGGCAGGAACACTGGTTGGGCCCAGGAGTTTATGGCTGAGGAGAGCTAGGATGATACCATGCATTCTAGCCAGGGTGACAGACCAAGACTATGTCTCAACAAACAAACAAACAAGTACTACTACCTAAATGAGATCTCTGGCTACTGTAACTCACATTTAGAATGATCAAATGCAGATAAGGCAGAAATCTAGCAATTTTTTTTAAAAAGAACTAAAATGCCAGGGAAACAATTAGCCTGGTCTATTAACATGTGTGATTGCTCACTTACCCCCTAAAGTAATCTCCATACCCTTTAGATCTAAGTCTGCAGGAAGTGGACAACAAAAACAGAACTGACAAGCTTCCAGGGCAGTGCTTCTCAACCTTCCTAATGCCGCGACCCTTTAATACAGATCCCCCCAAGGATCACCACATGAGGAACTGTATTAAAGGGTTGTGGCATTAGGAAGGTTGAGAACCACTGCTCTAGACAGACTGGTTAAGGAAAAAGAGAACACAAATCATTAACTATTAAGCATGAAAAAGGGGTTATCATCTTGAAATTTACGGATATTAAAAGAACAATAATGGAGTATTATCGATAATTTTTGTCCATGAAAATACAAGTTCTTATAAGTTAAACAAGAACAGAGAATATGAAAAGTCCCACATCTATTAAAGAAATTGAATTTGGTATTAAAAAACTGTCCCCAAAAGAAAAAAATTCTAATTCTTATGGATACAGGTACAAAAATCATTAACAAAATATAAGTAACAGACTCCAACAATATTTTTTTAAGTATTGTAAATACACTACAACCAAATGGAGTTTGTCTCAGGAATTCAAGAGTTGACTACTTTTCAAATGCTAAACAAGGTTATTCACCACATTATTGAGAATAAAGGAGAAACACTATGGTCATTTCAATAGAGGCAGAAAAAGCACTGGACAAAATTCAGTATTCATTCATAATAAAAACTCTACAAACTAGGAATAACAGAAAATCCTCAAACTGAAAAAAAGGGTATCTCTAAAATATGTACAGTGAAGATGACAGTTAATAGTGAAAGATAAAGCTGTATACCCTGGAGACTGGGAACCAGCAAGGATGCCCACTTTCACCACTGTATTTAACCTTTACTGGAGAGCCTCACACCACTGCAGTAAGGTGAGAAGCTGTATGCATCATGCACATCCACATTCCTTTTGACTTTGATCCCATAGGCACATCTATTGCAGAGTAGTTTGGGGGAAAAAAAACTTTACCTAAATGACCATGTACCTGGCTAAGGAGAAGTGAATGACTTTTAAGGGAAAAATTCTGCCAAATCCACAGCTTTGACTATCCAAATATCAGGGGACCCTCATCCTAGTATACATAGAACATGCTCACATTCTCCCTGAGACAGTTCCAAAGACCCATACAATTACAGTTCTCTACTTAAAGTCAGGATCTCTGAGTATTATGAAATTCTATTCTATTAGATGGGTCCTCTTTTTCTAATGTCTTATAAAAAAAAAACAAACAAGTTATCCATCCTCCTTTTACTCATACATATCCAAATTAGAGCATTAGAATAGAAAAGGAAAATTAATAATAAAATTTTCACTCAAAGAAGAGAAAAACAGGAAACACACAATAGTAAAATTTATCAAATCCTATGGGACAGAAACTGCAGAGGTTTTCTGTAGAGGCTGGAGAATAACTTTCTGTTGTCCTCTATCACCAAGTAGGCTCTTCCTTGTTCACGTTCCTTCACCGCCTCATCTAAAGTGGTCCTTAGGAGGATGTATTTTGGGGGGAGGGGAGCAATTCAGTTTTTATCAACTACTTATTTTCAAAGAGCTAGCTATTGTACTTGTTAATTTTCTTGACTGTCAGTTTCTATTTCATTTATTTCTACTCTTTATTATTTCCTCCCTTGTATTTACTTTGGGCTTACTTTTCCCTTCTCTTTCTAGTTATTTAAGGTAGAACTTCAGGTTCCATATTTTGTCTCTTTCTTCTTTTCTAAAATTAGCTTTTCAAAGCTATGCATTTCCCCGTAAACACTGCTTTAGCTGCATCTCACAAGCTCTGATGCTGTATTTTTACTGTCACTGACTTAAAAACATTCTAATTGTGCTTATGACATTATCTTTGATTCATGAATTATTTAGATGTGTGCTGCTTTATTTCCAGATATTTAAGATTTTCCTAGTTACTCTATTGTTACTGATTTTTAATTTAATTCTTTGTGGTCAGAGAATACACTTTGTATGATTTTGCTCCTTTAAATTTATTAAGACTTGTTTTATGGACCAGCGTATGGTCTATCATATAGGACATAACCATGTGTGCTTGAAAGTAATGTGTATCCTGCAGTTGTTGGGTGTAGTGCTCACTGTCAGTTAGACGAAGGTGGTGGGATGTGTTGTTCAAGATCCTCCCTACTCCCTGAATCCCTATGTCTTTTTCTTAACTTATTTACATGTTTTATTATCCATGCTTCCTTTTGAGTTCACAGATTGAGGTTTTTCTGGTTGCAATCTGTGCAAGGGTTAGTGTTCCTCTGGTTCATCCTTACTCTTGGGATGCAGCCTATTGAGGTCCTAGCCATAAAAAGGGAGCTAGTTCAGCAGAGCCCAATCTGTGGCAAGCCTGACCTTGGACTTGTCTCTCTTGACCCAGAAGGCACAGTTCAGCCTCTCAGCCACCTCTTAAAGATGACAAATACCACAAAGACAAAAGCAGCTCATGTACTGAGTTTTGACCTTTCTAGATTCCCACTCTCACTTGGCACTCAACCCAGTACTTCTTTACAAGGCTTTTGAGGCTTTCTAAAAATACCGTTTTTACATTTTGTCCAGCTTTTTTAGTTGTCTTCAGTGTAAAAGCTGGTCTTAATACCAAGCCTAACATTATCAGAAGTGGTAATTTTATTTTTAAAAATTTCTTACCTCTATCCCACCATCTTTCCTATTCTGTCTTTAGTCCAATATTGGCCATGATATGTATTAAACCTCTGCTTTTTATTTGCCTTATTTCTATTTTTTGGAATGTTCCTCAGTTTAAACTTTGCATCATTTTATTTCATTGTTTAAATTTTGACTATGAAAGCTGCAACTTCTAACAGCTCTTTCTTATTCTACAATTGTTCCCTTTTTTGGAACTTCCTGTTCTTTTATATGGATACAATATCTTCTCATAATCTCTCTGGGGATACTAAATGGATGGGCTGCTTTTGAAGTTGTTTGTTTTCTCACAGCATGTCTCTGTTTCCTCTAGGTTTCTTTCTTCTGTTTGTTCATTGGCTTTCTTCCATTTTTAAAATGGAGCATTAAAAAATTTATTGGCATCTTTGTTGACAAGACTTGGTTAGTCAACAAGTTAATGCAGATCAATCAGTGTGTACTACCCATTTTCTATGGAGAAATCTCAAATGCCAATATATGAAAGTCTTATGCCATATACAAAAACTAACTCAAAATAGATTAACCTAAATGTAAGACTTAAAACTGTAACAATCCTAGAAGAAAACACAAAGGAATAACTTTGTAACATTGGACATGGCAATGATTTATGGGATATGACACTAAAGGCACAGGCAAAAAAGAAAAAATGACAAATAGGTCTATGTCAAACTTAAAAATGTTTGTGCATCAAAGAATACAATCAGTAGTGCTCAAAGGGAACCTACAAAATGACAGAAAATATTTCCAAATATTATCTGACAAGCGGATTAATATCCAGAATTTATTTATTTATTTTTTCTCATTAAACTTAGTTTTAACAGGTCTCAAAATTTTGTGACAGATTTCTGGTCAAGTTGTTTCCATTAAAAAGTACTGATTTTAAAAACTAATAACTTAAAACTACTACACTAAAAGAAATGAATGGTCCACAAAACACTCTTTCAGTTCTAAAGGTTTTACGATGCATTGTTATCATTAATCAATCTTTTACTATTAAACTTAAATGGCCAATTGAAACAAATAGTTCTAAGATCTTTCTTCCACCACTGATTAAAACTGGGGTGGCAGGTATTAGAAGTAATATTCATTTAGCCTTCTGAGCTTTCTGGGCAGACTTGGTGACCTTGCCAGCTCCAGCAGCCTTCCTGTCCACTGCCTTGATGACGCCCATAGTAACTGTCTGTCTCATGTCATGAACAGCAAAGCAGGCCAGAGGACAGTCTGATGAGCTCTCAACACACATGGGCTTGCCAGGAATCATATCTGATGGTAGCATCAACAGTTTTCAAGAATTTAGGGTCATCTTCCAATATCCAGAATTTATTTAAAAAAAAAAACTGCTAGACTTGGGCACGGTGGCTCATGCCTGTAATCCTAGCACTTTGGGAGGATGGGGTAGGTAGATTGCTTGAGCTAAGGAATTTAAGACCACCCTGAGCAAGAGCTAGACCCTGTCTCTACCAAAGATAGAAAAACCAGCCAGACATTGCAGTCGGCACCTGTAGTCTCAATTACTCGGGAGGCTGAGGCAAGAGGACTGCTTAAGCCCAGGAGTTTGGGGTTGCAGTGAGCTCTGATGCCATAGCACTCCACCCAGGGCAGTGACAGAGTAAGACTGCCTCAACAAACAAACAACCAACCACCACCACAACAAAAAACCTCCTAGAACAACCAAAAAACCAAACAACCCAATTTAAAAATGGGTAAGGAAACTGAATATACAATTCCCCAAAGATAATATACAAATAGCTAACAAGCATACAACAAAAGGATGCTAAACATCACTAATAATCTGGAAATCCAAATTTGAACCACACTGAGATATCACCACACATTTGTGACCACCATAAAAAAAAAATAGAAAATAACAAGTCTTGGTGAGGATGTGGAGAATTTGGATTGTAAAATAGTGCAACCGCTACAGAAAACAGTATGGAGGTTCCCACAAAATTAAAAACATAATATCCATCTGACCCAGAAATCCACTACTGGTAAATATGCCAATGAAATGAGGTCCCAAAGAGATATTTGGAGCCTGGCATTGTGGTACACACTTGTAATCCTAGCTACTAGGAAGGCCAAGGCAGGAGGACTGCTTGAGCCCTAGAGTTCAAGTGCAGCCTAAGCAACATGGTAAGACCCCCATTTCTAGAAAATCCCATTTCTAAAACAAAATAATCAAAAATACAGATATTTATTCACCTAAGTTCACAGTAACACTATTCACAATAGTCAAGAGGAGGAAGCAACCCAAATGTCCATCAAAAGAGGAATGGATAAACAAAATGTATTGTATATACTACAAACACAGTACATGTACATACGTACGATCCAAATGTAGTATATATACATACTGAATATCATTCAGTCCTAAAAAGGAAGGAAATCCTGTCACGTGCTACAACATAGATGAAAACAATAAGCTCTCTGGGAGGCCAAGGTGGGAGGATCACCTGAGCTCAGGAGTTCAAGCTCAGCCTAACCAAGAGCTAGACTCTGTCTCTACTAAAAACAGAAAAACTAGCTGGGTGTTGTGGCAGGCGCCTGCAGTCTCAGCTACTTGGGAGGCTGAGGCAAGAGGAACTCTTGAACCCAAGAGTTTGAGGTTGCTGTGAGCTATGACGTGACAGCACACTGCCCAGGGCAAGAGAGTGGACTCGTGGTGGGGAAGGGAAGAAATATGCTGAGTGAAATAAAGCCAGCCACAAAAATACAGTATGATTCTACTTTCTCAAGGTATCTAAAGTACTCAAATTCATAGAAACAGAAAGTAGAATCATGGTTACCAAGGAGATAGTGGAAGGGGAAAGTAATTTGCTTAATCAGTATAGCGTTTCAGATTTGCAA
>NW_003852489.1:2691340-2695407 GCF_000181295.1 Otolemur garnettii
GTGGTAGAGGACTTTTCACTGGAACTTAGTTCTGGCCCCATCAAACTAAAACACAGAACCAGGCAGAAATCTGCAGCCCTTGATTCCAGGCCAGTGCCCATGGAGGGAGCATTCTGGTCTGCCCTGGGCCAGAAGAGAATCTATCAACCTGGTAAGAAACCTATGTCCCAGCCTACTTCACCATGGGGTGATTACAGTGGCCTTAGGTCCTGGATAAATTTGAGTGGTAGGCAGGCCATTGCAACTGTGGTCCTTTGGCAAACCCCAATGCTGCACTAATTTGAGACACCCAACACAACATCAGTTGCAATGACTATGAGAGAGGCCGTATCAGCTCTCAACTCTGGGCAGTCCAGCATGGAAAGATAATCCTTCTATTCGAAAGAGGGACAAGAAAGAACTTTGCCTATGAATCTAGTTCCAGCCATATCAAAGTAAAATAACACTGGATAGAACACCACAATTCTGGGCCAGTCTTCCCAGAGGCCATGTCTAGCCCCATCCTGGGCCAGAAGGGAATCCACTGCCCTGGCAGGACAGACCCAAGTCCTGACTAGCTTTACCACCAGCTGACTAAAGTGGCCTTGGGCCCCATATAAATATCAGTGGTAGTCAGACAGTATAGGTAAGGGGCCTTCAGTATCAATGCTGTACCACTCTAGTGGACTATGGGCCTACAGTGCAACCTAGAATGGTGCCAGTGGTGGCAGTCATAAGAGTATATGTATCATTCCTCCCCCAACTCCAGGAAGTACAGCATGGAGAGAGACCCTCCTTCTGCTTGGGAGGAAGAAAAGAAAGAGTGCAGGGAACTTAAGAGTGCAGGGAAGAAAGGAACTCTCCCTGATCTCCCCCAACTCCATCAAGGGTAGAGGCGTAAGAGTCTTGATAGTCAAGCCCCTTTGAATTCCTACAAGGCCCATGGAGGAAGGACAGTAGAAACAAGGCCAGACTGCAAAGACTGGAATAAATATCTAATTTTCTTTTATTTTCTTTTTTTTTTTTTTCTTTTTTTTTTTTTTTTTGAGACAGAGTCTCACTATGTCACTCTCGGTAGAGTGCCATGGCATCAAAGCTCACAGCAACCTCAAACTCTTAGGCTTAAGAGATTCTCTTGCCTCAGCCTCCCAAGTAGCTGGGACTACAGGTGCCTGCCAAAAAATGCTTGGCTATTATTTTGTTGCAGAGTTGTCACTGTTTAGCAGGCCCTGGCTGGGTTTGAACCTGCCAGCCCCAGTGTATGTGGCCAGTGCCCTAACCACTGAGCTACAAGTGCTAAGCCAATATCTAATTTTCTAATGCCCAGACATCAACAAATGTCCACAAGCATCAAGAACATCCAGGGAATCCGGGTACTATGGGATCATGCCTGTAATCCTAGCACTCTGAGAGGCCAAGGCAGGTAGATTGCTTGAGCTCAGGAGTTCAAGACCAGCCTGAGCAACAGTAAAACCCAGTGTCTACTAAAAATAGAAAAACAAGCTGGGCTTTTTGGTGGGGACCTGTAGTCCCAGCTACTTAGAAGGCTGAGGCAGGAGGATCTCTTGAGCATAAGAGTTTGAGGTTGCTATGAGCTACAATGATGCCATGGCACTCTAGCCAGGGCAAAAGAGTGAGACTTTGTCTTAAAAAGTAAAATAAAGTAACATAAAAAAGAACACTCAGGGAAATACAACTTCACCAAACAGACTAAATAAGGTTCCAGTGATCAATCCTGGGAGACAGAGATGATCTCTTAAACTGGGAATTCAAAATGGTTGTTTTGAAGAAACTCATTTAACTTCGATGAAACAGAGAAACAGTTCAGAAATTTATTAGCATAATTTAACAAAATTGGAAATAATTTTTTAAAAAATCAAAAAATCCTGGAGTTGAAAAATATAATGGGCCAACAAATGCACTAAAAGATCTCAACAGCAGAACTGATCAAGCACAAAAAAGAACCAATGAGGCTCGATGCCCATAGTTCAGTGAGTAGGACACCGGCCACATACGCCAAGGCTGGTGGGTTTGAGCCCAGCCTGGCCCAGATAAACAACAATGACAATTGCAACCAAAAAATAGCCGGGCATTGTAGCAGGCACCTGTAGTCCCAGCTTCTTGGGAGGCTGAGGCAAGAGAACAGCTTAAGCCCAAGAGTTGAAGGTTGCTGTGACCTGTGACAGCACAGCCCTCTACTGAGGGTGACACAGTGGGAAAAAAAAAAAAAAAAAAGAAGAAAGGAAAAAAGAAAAAAATGAGAGGTATAGAAACCTTATTCAAAGAAATAGTAACAGAAAAATTTCCAAACCTAGAGAATAAAGACATAAATATCTAAAGGTCAAAGATCACAAAGCAGATTCAAGCCAAATAAGACTACCCCAAGGCCTATAATAATCAAATTCTCAAAGGTCAAGAATGAAAAAAAGACCCTAAAGGCAGAAAGAGAAAACAAATAATATATAAAGGAGCTCCAATATGTCTAGCAGCAGACTTCTAAGCAGTTGAGAGAGTGAGATGACATATTCAAAGTACTGAAAAGGGGGAAAAAAAGCCCACCAACCAACAATACTATACCTACCAAAGCTATCTACAAACATGAAGGAGAAACAGACTTTCCAAGACAAACAAAAGCTGAGGGAATTAATCACCACCTGACCTGTCTTTCCAGAAATGCTAAAGGGAGTTCTTCAGTCTGAAGGGAAAGGTTCCTAATGTGAAACAAGAAAAAATGTTAGAAAAGTAAGTATACAGATAAATTTGGAATACTCTAATACTGCAATTTTGGTATGCAAACCACTCATATCTTTAGTATGCAGATTATAAGACAAAACTATTAAAACTAGTAATAACCACAACAATTTGTTAAACGATAGGCAATATAAACAAATGTAAATTAAGAAATCCAGAAGTCAATAAAAGAAGGGAGATAAAGATAATATAGCTTTTAAGGTTTTTTGTTTTTGTTTTGTTTTTTGAGACAGAGTCTCACTTTGTTACTCTTGGTAGAGTGCTATGGCATCATAGCTCACAGCAAACTCAAACTCTTGGGCTCAAGTGATTCTCTTGCCTCAGCCTCCCGAATAGCTGGGGCTACAGGCATCTACCACAACACCCCACTATTTTTAGAGACAAGGTCTCGCTCTGGCTCAGGCTGGTCTTGAACCCGTGAGCTCAGGCAATCCACTCACCTCGGCCTCTAAGTGCTAGGATTATAGGCATGAGACATAGCACCTGGCCCAAGGTTTGTTGTTTTTTTTCAGTTTCTTTACTTTGCAATCAAAGTCAAGTTGTCATCAGTTTAAAGTAACTGGTTATAACTATAAGATGTTTTTTGTAGGCTTCATGGTAACTACAAAGCAAAAACCTATAAGAGGGCAGTGCCTATGGCTCAAAGGAGTAGGGCACCGGCCCCATATGCTGGAGGTGGTGGGTTCAAACCCAGTCTTGGCCAAAAAGTGCAAAAAAAAAAAAAAAAGAAAAGAAAAGCTGTAAGAGATGTACTAAATATAAAAAGCAAGGAACTAAAACACGCTACCAGAGAAAATCACTTACCCACAAAGGAAAACAGAAAGGAAGGAAGAGAAGAGTTGCAAAACCACAAGAGAACAAGTAACAAAATGGCAGTAGTAAGTCCTTACTTATCAACAACCTTTAATGTACTTAGACTAAATTCTCCAATTAAAAGACAGAGTGACTGAATGAATTAAAAGAAAAACCCACCCAAGACGCAAATATATTCTGCTTGCAAAAAACTTACTTCACATATAAGAATACACATAGACTATAAGGGATAGAAAAAGATATTTCATCTTTTCCTCTAAATAAGAGGTATAGCTATACTTACATCAGATAAAATAGACTTTAAACAATTTTAAAAAGAGAAAGGAGACCCTTATATAATGAAAAGGAGTCAATACAGCAGGAGGATATAACAATTGCAAATATATATGCCCCCAACACTGAAGGACCTAAATATAAAAACCAAATACTGACAGACCTAAAGGGAGTGATTGATTGGCACATGATAATAGTAGGGGACTTCAACACCCCACTTTCAGCAATATACAGATCATACAGACAGGCTC
>NW_003852489.1:2696109-2700100 GCF_000181295.1 Otolemur garnettii
AACCATACCAAATATAAATTTCCTGGCCACAGTACAATGAAATTGAAATCAATACAGAAGGAACTTTGGAAACTGTTAAAATACATGAAAATTAAACAACATGCTTATAAATAGCCAATAATTATCTAAGAAGAAATTTTAAAGAAAATTTAAAAATTCCTTGAGACAAATGAAAATGAAACTACAACGTACCAAAGCCTATGGAATATAGCAAAAGCAGTCCTACAAGGGAATTTTATAGCAACAAATATCTAAATCAAAAAGGTAGAAAGATCTCAAACAACCTAACATTATACCTCAAGGAATTAGAAAACTAAGAAGAATCTAAACTTAAAATAAGTAGAAGAAAAGAAATAATAAACATCAGAGAATAGACACTAAAAAAACAAAAACAACCAAAAGATCAATGAAATAAAGAGCTGGTTTTCTTTAAAGATAAACAAAATCAACAAACCTTTAGCTATACTAAGAAGAAAAAGAAAAAATTCAAGGATGAAATAGGAGACTATTCATGTTTCTGATACTACAGAAACATAAAGAAGTGTAAGAGACTATTATGCACAATTTATATACCAATAAATTGGTAAGCCTAGAAGAAATAAATCTTGGACACATAGTATTTGTCAAGATTGAATCATGAAATAGAAAATTTTAAAAGACCAATAATGGATAATGAGATCAAAAATATAGTACAAAGTCTTCTAGTAAGCCCAGAACATGATGGCTTTACAGCTGACTTCTATCAAACATTTAAAGAAAAAATAATACTAATTCTATGCAAACTATTTTCAAAAAATGAAGGAGCAGGACTACTTCCAAACTCATTCTATGAGGCCAGCATTACCCTGATATAAAAACCAGACAAAGACACACACACAGAAAACTAAAGGCCAATATCCCTGATGAGCACAAATGTAAAAATCTTCAACAAAATACTAACAAACTGAATTCAACAACACATTAAAAAGATCATTCTCTATGATCAAGTGAGATTCATCCCAGGGATGCAAGGATGGTTCAGCATACACAAATCAATAAACATGGTATATCATATTAATGGAATCAAGGTAAAACCCCATTATGATTTCAATAGATGCTGAAAAAATCATTTGGTAAGGTCTTTCTCCACTCACTCCTCTCTCTCTGGAATGTGTTTTCACTTTGTGTCATTCTGTATAGTTTCCTTCTGCACTTTCACTTTGTATAGCTTCTTTCTTTTTTCCATAGGTATGGGGGGAAAATGATTGCTTTATGCTAAAACCCCTCAACACACTGGGAAGAACAGAAGGAAAACACCTCAACATAATAAAGGCTCACTGCTAACTTCACACTGAATAAAGGTGAAAGCTCTTCCTCTAAGATCTGGAACAAGACAAGAATGCCCATTTTCATCACTTTTTTCCAACATAGCCCTGGAAGTTACAGCCAGAGCAATTAGGCAAGAGGAAGAAATAGAGGCAGCCAAATTAGAAAGAAGAAATTCAAATTGTCCCTGTTTACAAATAACATGATCATATATATAGAAGGCCCTAGAGATTCCACCAAAAAACTGTCAGAACTACTAAGTGAATTTAGTAAAGTTGCAGATACACAATCAAAATACAAAAATCAATGTTTCTATATGAATGGCAAACTCTGTGGAAAAAAATCAAGAAAGCAATTCCATTTACAATAGCTACCAAAAAAATTAAATGCCTAGAAATAAACTTAACCAAGGTGGTAAAAGATCTTACAAAGACAAGTATAAAACACTGATAAAAGAAACTGAAGCACGAACACAAGTAAATGAAAAGATCTCCCATCCTCACAGATGGGAAGAGTATTGTTAATGTGCCCACATTACCCACACTGATGGGGACTGCTTTGAAACTGATCTCCCTATCAAAATGCCAATGACATTCTTCAACAGAAACAGAAAAAGCATTCTTAAAATTCATATGGAAATGTAAAATGTACTGGATAGCTAAAACAATCTTGAACAAAAATAACAGAATTGGAGGCATCACTTGATGAAATCACCTACCTGATTTCAAAATACACTACAAAGCTAGAGTAACCAAAATAGTATGTTACTGGCATAAAACAGATACATTAACCAAGAAAATAGAATAGAACCCTGAAGTAAATCCAAACATTGACAGCCAACTGACTTTCAACAATCATAACAAGAACACACCTTGGGGAAAGGACAGTCTCCTCAATAAATGATGCTGAAAAAAGTGGATATCCACATGGAGAAAAATGAAACTAGACCTACCAATCTCTCACCATATTCAAAAATCAACTCTAGGGCGGCACCTGTGGCTCAGTAAGTAGGGCGCTGGCCCCATTTACTAACAGTGGTGGGTTCAAACCCAGCCCCAGCCAAACTGCAACAAAAAAAATAGCCAGGTGTTTTGGCAGGTGCCTATAGTCCCAAGCTACTCAGGAGGCTGAGGCAAGAGAATCACCTAAAGCCCAAGAGCTAGAAGTTGCTGTGAGCTGTGATGCCACAGATCTCCATCGATGGTGACAAAATGAGACTCTGTCTCTTAAAAAAAAAAGAACTCTAATTGAATTAAAGATTTATAAAATATAAAAGCCAAAACCAGGCAACTATTAGAAGAAAACACAAAAGGAATGCTGTGTCATGAAATTGGACTTATTTTAGAATAAGACCCTGAAGCACAAGGAACAAATACAGAAATGGACAAACAAGATTATATCAAACTAAAAATCTTTTAAGAGATGACTCACAGAATAGGGGAAAGTATTTGCAGACTATATGTCTGACAAGAGGTTAAAATAAAGAATATATAAGGAACACAAACAACTCAACAGCAAAAAAAAAAAAAAGAAAACCTGATTAAAAAATGGGCAAAAGTGGCTAGGTATAGTAACTTATGCCTGTAATCCCAGCACTTAGAAGTCCAAGGTAGGAGGATGGCTTGTGACTTGAAAACAGGAGTCCAAGACCAGCCTGCACAACAGAACAGGCCTGAATCTTTACAGTTAATTAAACAACAACAAAATTAACTCAGACATAGAGACGCACAGTCCCAGCTACTTGAGAGACTAAGACAGGAAGATCCCTTGGCCCACAAGAAAAACAATCCAATTGATAGTCATACTTCACAGAATCTTTATAATACCCTCAGCATAATATCTTTAATGTCCATCTAATTTTCTCCTGTCACAATCTGAGCACATTCCCTCTTGTCCTATAGTGTGCTAATAAGAGAATAAGTACATCTATAATTATGGTCTTTGGCATCTGAAGATAGTTATCAAATCACTATCTTTTCCTTCTCAAGTTAAATAATCTAAATTCCTTTCCTTTTCCTTATACTTTCAATAATTTTGAAAGCTCAAATTCTTACATACATTAGGAAAATATTACATACTTTATAAGGATAATTATGAATATAGTTAAAATTCCAGCTATGTGTAAAAATTGCAATGTGACAGGTATAATTATAAATAATATATAAAGACCCACAAAAACTGTCATTGATATATTTCTAAACCGTGGGTCTTCTTCATTCTATTGCACAATAATCCTTACCGGGGGACTTTCCTTGTTGTGAGTTGCTTCGTCGCTCTCTGTATCTGGCTGGAGTGGATAAACCTGTATCTTTACTAGGCTTGCTAGCAGCAGGCCCAATTTCTGAAATGAGGAATCCCATCTGTTCTGAAGGCAAGATATTCTCAGGTGGATTGGTCTGGCATTTTATACTGGCATCCACCTAAAACATTAAGCCCACTCATTATTTTGATATTTCCCCAAAATAGCTACTAAAAGTTATTTCATCAAGGGAGTTGTATTATAGAAACACAATCTGACAAAGAAACTTGTAAAGCTTTTCATCCTTATGAATAATACTACCTTTGCTATTTTAATATTCAGTAGTAAAATGTACATTTCCCTATACACAAACCACTGAAAATGTATATGGAGCTAAAATATTTACTTATGATCAGGGGAAGATGTACCAAGAGCCTTTTTTTTTTT
>NW_003852489.1:2701158-2704751 GCF_000181295.1 Otolemur garnettii
AAAAAAATACTTAATTTGCAAAATGTGATTTTAGTTTAAATGTACCTTTGATGAATTATTCTAAGTATTAAGAACCAAAGTTTGTTCATCTTTTGGTCATAAATTAGCAATAATAAAGGAATTAGCCTCTTCCTTCAAAATATGTCTCTCAAACTAGAGGCAGAGTTCTACTTTAGGAATGTAGCCATTAATAAGGAAATTCGAACACAAAACACTAACAAGTTAGAGCGGAATGATGCTATGTAGTAAAGTAAGAAAATACCTCCAACCATCTCCTTACTTTCTTCTACAAATGGCTAGGGAATTCCTCATAATACCTTGCAAATAAATCATCTCTCAAGGGCAAAGGAATTATATCAGACAAGTATACTCAAGTCCATTCAAATTAAGATAAAAAGCAAAAACTCAAGAAATGTTCTCTAATAGGACAATAAGTTTTATACCACAGTGCTCAACCTGACTGCCTTTCTACAGGTTGACTTCAGATCATGACATAGTGAGAGGATGCCTGGGGGTTAAGGTAACTTCTTTCTGAATCTTTTGTGCAAAACTACTGGGACATGATCCTCCTGGAAAGTGTAAGAACTGGTGTTAAGGCCAAATAAAATCTGGACAAATTCTCTACTAGAATAATCTTTAGCAAGAAGCTCTAGGTATTCTGATCTTTATTAGGATTTTTTCCTTTTCCTCTTTTACCTGGTGTGTGCTGAATGGTAGCCCCTCCTGCACAAATACTACTGAAGATGGAGATGGATTATGACTTAGCTGCTCCTTCAGTTTGACATGAGCTTGTTGGATGGCTGTAGATTCCTGCAATGTGTTACTTTCAACAGGCTGAGCTGTGTGGATGGTATAGATGTACTCCGGTGACTGTGGTAGAGAGCAGGTAATTGCTTGTTCTGTTCCGACCACAAAAGATGTAATATCTGAGCCTACAGGAGTAAGTGGTTCCAGTTGGCTAGCCTGACTTGTGGAAGATGGATTGCTGTTGTTTGAATTAGCTAGGATATGTTGGCCTCTGTTGGACTGAGATGTTGGGCACTGATTCTCAACAGGCTCCACCTTTACCATCTCCAATTTAGGGGAGGAATGCAACTCATCTACTATCTGAAAAACAGCCTCTAGGTTTACTTCTGTCTTTTTATTTTCATCAGTAGCACTGCAGGGCCAATTAGAAGGCAGAAATTCAACTGGATAGGAGGATTGCATTGGAGGATTCTGGGGAAAGAAAAAAATGTAATTGTATGGATAGAAAATCAAATATGAGATTAGAAGGAAAGCAACAACATTCAGGGTGATGAATGCCAAACATAAATATACTATTAAACTTAAAGGTCACCAAGAAAATCTGAATCCTAATTTACTTTTCAGCAATGGTAACTTCAAATCTACTGTTAAGATTTACTTGGCATCTATAATATGTGAACCACACTATGCTAAGTTTTATACTAGAATGGACCAATAATTATCAGGATTGGACTATACAAAACCAAAAAGCTATAATAGCCAAATACCTGTTTTCTGTCTATACTAAATTCTTTTTTTTTTGCAGTTTTTGGCTGGGGCTGGGTTTGAACATGCCACCTCCAGTATATGGAGCCGGTGCCCTACTCCTTTGAGCCACAGGAGCCCTATACTAAATTCTTTCATAAAGGTTGATGGACAAAATATCATATCACTTACAAGTATCATGTACTGTTTTAGAAAACCACTAAGGAAATTTCAAACACAAGATGCTCACAAGTCCACCAGCACTTCTGTTCTAAATGATCTGGGAAAAATGGATGGAATATCAACTAT
The DNA here is from genome assembly GCF_000181295.1 of Otolemur garnettii. Taxonomy (NCBI): domain Eukaryota; kingdom Metazoa; phylum Chordata; class Mammalia; order Primates; family Galagidae; genus Otolemur; species Otolemur garnettii. The sequence continues at coordinate 2,702,959 of NW_003852489.1, forward strand.
CCTTTGGTTCCTGGAATTGTATATTTTTAATAATAAAGCAATAGAAAATAAAAATAACTGTTGCTTTTAGATACTTATCTTTAAGATATATTCTTTTATATACGGGCACAGATAAGCATTCAATACATGCTTGGTAATGAAGACCAAAAGGTGTGAACATAAAATAAGAATAATGATTAAATAAAACATGTAACGAATTGCTATTGCCAAATGCAAAGTTTTATACAGAGTAGGCATTTTTTTTTTTTTTCGGAAACAGAGTCTCACTTAATAGCTGGGCACTGTGGTAGGCGCCTATAGTCCCAGCTACTTGGAAGGTTGAGGCAAGAGAATTGCTTAAACCCAAGAGTTTAAGGTTGCTGTGAGCTATGACTCCATTGCACTCTACCTAGGGCAGCATAGTGAGACTCTATCTCAAACACACACACACATACACATACACACACGAGTCTCACTTAGTCACCCTTGGTAGAGTGCCATAGCATCTTAGCTCACAGCAATCTCAAACTCATGGGTTCAAGTGATTCTCTTGCCTCAGCCTCCCAGGTAGCTGGGAGTACAGGCACCCGCCACAGCACCCAGCTGTTGTTCAGAGACGGGGGTCTCACTCCTGCTTAGGTTGCTCTCAAACTCATGAGCTCAGGCAATCCACCCCCCTCAGCCTCCCAAGTGCTGGGATTACAGGGGTGAGCCACCGCGCCCGGCAGAACAGGCATTTAATAAATGTTTGTTGATTATCTCAGATTATAAACATAAAATACAGAAGAGCTATGATTAAATAAAACACATAGTAGGTTGATGTTGCCAAATGTACTACAAAGATCGTGTCAATGATTTTTAAAAGGCCACTAATGCCAAATAATGTAAATTCAAATGGTCTACAGTAGGCACGAAACTTCTATGGCCAAAAGTGCCATATACTGAGTTCTTACTATGTGCCAAGCACATGCAAAGCACTTTGTATAACATTATTCCATTTAAAAGGAGCCCTCTGGGAAAAAGATAATCTCCACTTCTAAATGACAAACTTTGTAATATGCCCAAAGTCGCAATGAAATAACTGACAGAGCAGGGTTTCAAGCCTAGGTTTGCCTGACTCAAGAGCTTTTGCTCATAACCAATACACACTCTCTCCAGTTCCAACTGTCCAACCCACTTATTGCATTTTCAGGATCCAAAATACTTTCCCTTTTCCTACTTTTAAATTTTATGTGTGCTTATCTCTATTTCCCCATAATGAACATGTATTATCTCTATAATAAGAAATGGTCTTTATAAAAATGTTTTAAATTATATACAAAGTCTCACTCAGTCACCCTGGGGTTGAGTGCTGTGGTGTCATAGCTCACAGGAACCTCAAACTCCCGGGCTCAAGTGATCCTTGTCTCAGCTGTCCAAGTAGCTGGGACTATGGGCACCCACCACAATGCCCAGCTAATTTTCCTAATTTTAGTAGAGGCGGGGTCTCACTTTTGCTAAAGCTGGTCTGGAACTCCTGAGCTCAGGCAATCTACTCGCATTGGCCTCTCAGAGTGCTAGGATTAGGTTTGTGAGCCACTGTGCCCTACTTAAATTATCTATTTAAAACATGAACATAAGGGCTAGGCATGCCTATAATCCTAGCAGTCTCGGAGGCTGAGGTAAGTGGATCACTTAGCTCAGGAGCTCAAGACCAGCCTAAGCAAGAGCGAAACCCCGAAAAATAGAAAAAACTAGCCAGGCGTGGTGGCTTACGCCTATACTCCCAGATACTGGGGAGGCTGAGGCAAGAGGATTGCTCGAGCCCAAGAGTT
>NW_003852489.1:2705148-2714596 GCF_000181295.1 Otolemur garnettii
TACATGATTATCCAAGGCAAACACACAGTTGCAGTCTTCGGCAAGTATAAAAATACAAAGCATGAAATTTAATCTTATTCTAGAAATAGCAATAGAAAGCATTTAAATCATACTGGCACAGTGGCTGACACCTATAATACCAGCACTCTGGGAAGCCGAGACTCACGGATTGCTTGAGCTCACAGGTTCAAGACTAGCCTGAGCAAAAGCAAGACCCGGCCTCTAAAAATAGCCAGGCATTGTGGTGGGCGCCTGTAGTCCCAGTTAGTTGGGAGCCTGAGGCAAGAGGATCTCTTGAGCCCAAGAGTTTGAGGTTGCTGTGAGCTATGACATCACAGCACTCTACTGATGGTGACAAAGTGAGACTCTGTCTCAAAAAAAAAAAAAAAAGAAAAGAAAACAAAATTTAAATCAAAGCTGTACCCTAAGAAATAATAAGAAGATACTTGAAGTATAGGTTGAGCATTCCTAATCTGAAAATCTGAAATCCAAAAGAGTTTTAGATTTTAGAGCATTTGAATACTGACATGAGACTACAAGCAGAAAATGCCACTCCTAAATACTAACAGAAACTCTGTTTCATGGACAAAGAATACAATATATATGAAACATGAGTAAATTTTGTGTTCAGACTTGGGTCCCATCCCCAAGATAACTCATTAGATATATGTCAATATTCTAAAATTTGAAATCCAAAACAATTCTGGTGCCAAGCTTTTCAGAGAAGGGTTGCTCAACTGGTATGATGCTTACAAAACGTAGGCTAAGGATGAAGGGAGCCACCACTTACATTTCTCATTTATAACATCATCCTTTCTTTCCCTTTAAAACGTCTAATTATCTGTGCCACCTTAGAAGAATCTGTCATCTGGTGACATACACTTTTAGAGTTTATCTGGTATTCATTTCACAATGGAAAGTCTAGAATAGTACTATTTAAAATAACTTTCAGCAATGATGGAAATGCTCTGTATCTTCACTGTACAATTTGATAGCCACATGCCAAATGAAACTATTAAGCATTTAAAATGTGGCTACTTTAAGAAATGAATTTTATTTATTTATTTTAGAAATAGAGTCTCACTTATCACACTCGGTAGAGTGCCATGGCGGTCACAGCTCACAGCAACCTCCAACTCCTGGGCTTAGGCAATTCTCTTGCCTCAGCCTCCCGAGTAGCTGGGACTACAGGTGCCCACCACAACACCTGGCTAATTTTTTTTTTGCAGTTTGGCCGGAGCCAGGTTTGAACCCGCCATCCTAGGTATATGGGGCTGGCGCCCTACCCACTAAGCCACAGGTGCCGCCCTAAGAAATGAATTTTAAATTTTATTTTAATTCATTTAAGTAACCACATGAGACTACTAAGCACTTGAAATGTGGCCAGTGCGACTTGGGAATGAGTTTTCAAATTTCATTTAATTTTAATTAATTTAAATAGCCACATGTGGCTCATGGCTAACAGATTAAACAGAAATGGCCTAAAAGAATCCTCAGACATCATTTATATCAATTTCTTATTTCTTACAGTTGATAAAACTTAGTTCATTAATCCACAGCTTACCTCTGGCCATTCATTAATATAAAATTAGACTTTGAAATTTTGCCAGGCCAATTATATTGCACATGATGCACATAGGACGTGGCTACTGCTTCATGAATCTTACCTGGAAGTAGTTGCAGTGTGCGTAGGAAGAGGCAGTGGGAGTGACACAACTACTTAGGGCATCCATGTGGGTAGAAGGAGAACAGCACTGTAGCACAGCTGGAACAAATTCAAACACAGAAGAGACATCAACCAAAATAAGCCTCAGCATCCAGGGAGTGCCCTCTTTCAACCTGGAAAGAACTCCACATTTGAAGAATTTCCTTTCTGTCTCTAATAAAATGATATTTAGTCCAATTAGGTGCTATTATTTATTGAAAACTGGTTTTAAAAGCCTTTAAAAGGATCATGTCTACTTTTGTAAGTGATTTCTTTAGCACAGAAACATTTTGTTACCTTCCTAATCAAACATTTATTCTTACTGAAAGCAATTTCTTCTTATTAAAATATCAGAATATACTTGAAATTCCAAATAATTGTTTTAATTATTTGAACCTAATCAATTGGGGAGAGTATTTTAAAAGAATAAGTATATTCTTCAAATGTTCTGCCATTAAACAATGCATCCAGAAGAAACACACATAAAATATTTTCATCATTTAGACAAGTGTTTAGGAATGCAGATCCTAGAGCCAGACTGCCTGGCTTTGGCACCCAGCTCTACCATTTAATAGCTGTGTAAATTTGAGCATGGTTAATCTCCTTGGCCTTCCATTTCTATATCCTTCTAAGATAGCAATAATTACAGAAGCTACCTAATATGGCAGCTGTGAGAATGAATGAACTAATATCCACAAAGAACTTAGAATAGTAATGGCAGAGAGTAAACCACCAATAAATGTTAGGTGTTATTATTTTAACTAAAGAAATGCATTTTCCAAATTTTTCCTCTACAGTTGGTTCATGGAAAGATTGAACTCGTTGCACTGGGATAGTTGCACTTACAGATTTGGTCTTAATAGGTTGAGTCTCCTCTTTTCCAGTCAGAGATTCTCTAGTATGAATGAGAATCTGTTATACATCACAACTTTGGGTTAAACAGACAATGATATATAATGAGTGCCTACCGTGTTCCAGGCACAGTAGCAGATACTTCACATATATCACTTTTACAAAATAAGCAAACTAAAATAAAGGTCAGCAATATTAATTCACAAAGTTGGCAGTGACAGAGACAGCAATCCAACTCTAAGGCACAAGTTGTATAATATAGCACAATACTTCCCCTAACTATTCCTTCTTCCTGAAATCTAATATTTTAATTTTACCAGAACCCCACTTATTGAGTATCTTTAAAGGTGTCTTTATCGTAGGGTGACAAATTTCCCTTTTTATGTCCACATTTTTCATATTTTGAGCATGTTAATAAAAGTACTAAATAATCTCATTCCTTAATATTTGAAAGGAAATTAGCCTAAGAATTGTAAAAAATTAACCGACATGCTTCCCTATTTCTTCATTATTGACTATTGATCTTTAAAATATCAGAAGTTCATAAAGGCAAACTAGAAATAAATATTTTCTCACTGTGTCATGTGCAATTCAAGGCCTTACATTTTGCACATAGGAAAAAAACTGGAAATAACACTGTAAAGAATTCCAGTTCAGATATAAATATAAAGGTTGATATTTTCTGAATATGATTTTTAAAAAGAATTTCAGTGACTAAAAAACGCCATATGTTGCTAAGATTGCCTCATAAAATTCAAGCTATTGTCACTTTCAACACAGGTTAGGTAAACAGGTTCTTAAATTTGATCCCTTAGAGGTTATTCAAATACATAATTAAAATGTTTTAGATTTGAATTTGATTTCCTGAGGTATCCGAAAGCAAAGATACCCCGGGAAATTAACTGACTCCAAATAGCTACTCACTGGGCAGAGACTGCATGGTTTGCTGAAACAAAAAACATAAACCTTTTTTGTTAGAGTTAGAACCATTATGGAAAACTCAGCCCCCTAGTGGCAAGAAAAGACTGAGAAGCTGCAGATTCATTCCATCAATAGTACCAAAAAGCAGTGTTTCATTACAAATAAATCAATGAAAGGTGTTAGCTTTATTTTTCTGATGTATCTATGTTCTGACTTCACCCGTTACACATTTTGAATAGCTGATAAAATGTACTTTAAAATAAATTTCTTGTAAAAATAAAGAACATGCAACAGAGAATATGTTAATATATATTTGATAGCTGATTTTGTCTTAGGAAACAGCAAAATACTAAATGTTCTTAAAGTGTCTAGCAATGAGTGGTAGTAAGAGGCAGGGCCCAGTGGCTCACATCTGTAATCCTAGCACTCAGGGAGGCCGAGGTGGGCGGATGGCTTGAGCTCACGAGTTCGAGACCAACACGAACAGAAGTGAGACTCCCATCTCTACTAAAATAGAAAAAACTGAGGCAAGAGGATTGCTTGAGCCCAAGATTTGGAGACTGCAGTGAGCTATGATGCCATGGCACTCTATGCAGGGGCAATAGCTTGAGACTCTGTCTCAAAAAAAAAAAAATGGATATAAGAAAGGTACTTTATGAAGAAAGGGAGACTAATAGACTATAATCCAAAAAATTCCTCAATGGCATTAGTAAGGAAATCGGCCTTACTTTACATAGTTCCATTCTACTTTGTATGTAGTCAACAAAATAGAATAAAGGAAAGTATTAGTAAGTTTAATGAGTATGAAAATCCAGGCATAGAAATTCAACGACATGCTTAGTATATGATAATCTACTATGCATGTGCATTACGAAGGCACCAACATTTATAAAACTGACTTTATCGTCCTAAGACACATTCATCTGCATAAAGATATTTTTCAATTTTTAGTGTCTTACTTAAGAAAGACACTAGGCATTAACATTGCACACAGAAGCTGGGCATGGTGGTTCACACCTGTAATCCCAGCAACTCAGGAGGCTGAGGCAAGAGGATTGATTGAGACTAGAAGATGGAGACCAGCCTGTGCAAACACAATGAAACCCCATCTCTAAAAAATATTTTTTAAATTAGCAGGGAGTGGAGGCACGTGCCTGGAGTTTCAGTGATCCTCCCATCCTCTAAGGAAGGTGAGGTGGAAGGACCACTTGAACCCAAGAATTTGAGACTGTGAGGAGCTATAATCATGCCACTATACTCCAGCTAGGGGGACAGAGTGAAACCTCATCTCTTAAAAAAAAGAAGAAGAAAAAGTAATAAACAAATAAACTGCATGCAGAAGCAAAACCTCTAAATAATGAACAAAATTTGATTTCAGATATAAATATGAGTTGAAAACATTTTCAAAAAAAGTATGTACCTCTTTGGAAAGAAGTATGAAGAGTCCTCAAAGAACTCAAATTAGACCTCCCATTTGACCCCACAATCCCACACCTATCCAGAAGAAAACAAAATCATTTTATCATAACGACATTTGCACTAAGATGTTTATCATAGCCCAATTTACAATCGATAAGATGTGGAAACAACCTAAGTGCCCATCAACTCAGGAATGGATTAACAAGCTGTGGTATATGTACACCATGGAATACTATTCAGCCATAAAAAGATGGTGACTTTACATCTTTTGCATTAACCTGGATGGAGCTGAAACACATTCTTCTTAGTAAAGTATCCCAAGAATGAAAAAGCAAATATCCAATGTACTCAACATACACCCACATAAGAGAAAAACTTAATTCAAGTTGGGGGGAGGGGAAATGAGGAAAGGGAAGAACAGGAGGGATTAGTGTACTACAGAACACAACTCCAAGACGTACTCTACCTAACAAATTCAAAAATTGCGACCTGGTTATTTGTACCCTCACAATAACCTGAAATGTTAAAAAATTGTCCATGTAATAGAAAAAACTGAAGCCAGAGTTATTAAAAATTACCACTCCTACTTTAGGCAAGGTAAACAATTTAAATACTTCATCCTCTGGAGGTAATTCAAATATATAATTTAAATGTTTTGGACCTAACTTTACTTTACCATAGTAAAGTTCAACAGTGAGAAAATGCCTAACAATATAAATACTCAAAAGGAAAAACACTGTAATAGTAAATTTAATTTCAAGATAGCTTCTATAATACCTAGACACCTAGCATCTCCTCATTTATGGCAAGGTAAAGAAAGGTCTTCTGGGTATATACTCACAAGAAGTGAAAGGAGACATTTGAAAAGACATTTGCACATGAAATATCATCGTAGCAATGTTCACAACTGCCAAAAGTTGTGAATGGGAAAACAAAATGTGGTATACACATACTGTGGAATATTATTCAGCCATAAAAGGAAAAAAAATTTAACATTCACTATGATACGGATGAAACTTGAGGACGTGAAGCTAAGTGAAGTTAAGTTGGTCACAAAAGGACAAATACTGCATAATTCCTCATATGAGGTTCCTAGAACAGTCAAATTCGTTGAAATCAAAAGTAGATTAGAGATTACCAGGGGCTAAGGGAAAGGGGGAATGGGAAGTCATTGCTTAATGAGTATACTGTTTCATTTGGATGATGAAAAGTTTTGGAAATAGTGGTCATGACTACACAATACTGTGAATATATTTAGTGCCAGTGGCAAATTTACATACTAAATATTGCATGATTCCGATTATATGAGGTATTCAGTAAAATTCATAGTATGGTGGTTACCAGGGGCAACCTCTCAGCCTCAAGTTAGTGTTTAACAGGTACAGAGTTTCAGTTGGGGAAAAAGAAAAAGTTCTGGAGACAGATGGTGATGATAGTGAAATGTCCTTAATGCCACCACACTTAAAGAGTTAAAAGGATTAAGTTTTATATTATGTATGTTTCACCACATACATATTATTTATTTTTTTTTTTTTTTGAGACAGAGCCTCAAGCTGTCAGCCTAGGTAGAGTGTCATGGCATCACAGCTCACAGCAACCTCCAACTCCTGGGTTCAAGCGATTCTCCTGCCTCTGCCTCCCAAATAGCAGGGACTACAGGCACCTGCCACAATGCCCGGCTATTTTTTGGTTGCAGCCGTCATTGTTGTTTGGCGGGCCTGGGCTGGATTCAAATCTGCCAGCTCAGGTGTATGTGGCTGGTGCCTTAGCCGCTTGAGCCATAGGTGCCGAGCCCATATTATGTATTTTTTACCATAAAAAGTAAATATTATATAATTGTGCTGTGCTTAGTTTCTTCTGGTATGTAAGGAAAGCCTTCTAGTGCCAAGTCCCTCTTTTCCATAAATATAAAATCAGGTCTTTTGAGAGAAAATGACTATATTGGCTACCTGAGCAAAGAGGAACAGCAATGTTGTACCCTTATATTAATCTGAAATAACAAAACAAAAAATAAAGAGGAACAATGAAAAGCTTTCAGAATTCCATATTGTATATTTGTTTATGTACACTATGTAGGAGTAGAAGCTAAAGATCAAATCTTTAAAATGTAAAAGAACTTCAAAACAATAATAAGCAGTCCTTTTGCCCAAGGGTCAACTCAAAAAAGATTTAAATAATGAGTGGGATGGTGGCTCCCACTCAGTAATCCCAGTGCTTTGGGACAATGAGGCAGGAGGAAGGCTTCAGCCCAGGAGTTCAAGCACGGCCAACATAATAAAAAGCCCACCTCTACAAAACATTTAAAAACTTAGCCAGTCAGGGTGGCCAGAGCCAATAGTTCTAGCTATTCAGAAGGCTGAGAAAGCAGGATCCCTTAAACCCAGGAGTTTGAGGTTAAAATGAGCTTTAATTGTGACACTGTACTCCAGCCTGGGCTGGAATAAAATAATAATAATATATACTTTTTAAAATAAAACTATCATTTGGACCTTAGGGCAAGAATATATTCTTAAAATTTAGTTAGCCATTAAAGAGTTAATATCTAGGCTAATCTAAAAGATAGCTTTTAAAGTATTTTAACCTCGCTAGGCATAGTAACTCACATCTGTAATTCTAGTACTTGGGGAGGCTGAGGTGTGTGAATTGCCTGAACTTATGAGTTACAGACCAGCCTAAGCTAGAAAGATCCTAACTCTACTAAAAATTAATAATAATAAATAAACTTGCTAGGCATTGTGGCAGAGGCCTGTAGTCCCAGCTACTAGGGAAGCTGAGACAAGAGATCACTTGAGCCCAAGAGTTTGAGGTTGCTGTGAGCTATGACAGCATAGCACTCTACCCAGGATAGAAAAAAAAATGTGTTGTTTACATGTAAATAGTGTTTAAGTTTTACAAAGTTTATCCACATACATTAATTCATTTAATTCCTGACCAAAACTTTTATGGCCACTTTATAGAAAGGGGAACTAAGGCTCAGTGACTTGAAATAATCTGAAGTTCACATCCAGTGATTAATGAGTGGCAAAGCCAAGATTAGAACTAGTTCATTCCGCTCTATAAATTATTTACTAAGGGCCCATTATAGACAAGCACTATGTTGGGTATAAAAGGATACAGAAATGAATTCGAGGCAGCCCCATTCCCTGGAGCCCTGGAGTTTACAGTAACATAGACTCCCACTCTAGCAGCTGGAGTATGTTTCCTCTGCTTAGACAAGCCAACTCAATAACTCAGAGTAGATCCCTCTGCCAATTGCCATTGTCCACCCCATCTGGGAATAACTAACCCTGGTGAAGAGTTATATCAGGAAAAAATTCTCACAAAAGTAAAACAAAACAAAAAAGCAAAAGACCCTTTTTATGAGAGGCAAGCAGGCAGTAGAACACAGTGGCCCAAGAATAGACTTCTTGAGTCAGACTGCTTGGGTTTGTTTCCCAGCCTGCCACTTACTATTTGTGCCTTAGTTTTCTCATGTATAAAATGAGGATAATTATACTGTCTATTTTATAACATTAGTGTGAGGATTAAATAAGTAAATATTTTTAAAGTACTCGCTGGTCATAGTGACTGCTATACTTGTAAAATAAAATATGAGATGAAGGGTAGCTATAATTTGCTAATCACTGCTTTGACTTGAAAACTTAACTTTGAAAGGAGACAAAGTTGATTTTGAGTCAATTCAGCATTATAACATTAGTCGATGAAAAACAATTCTTCAGCATAGGCCTCTTTACAGAAACATGACTCAATGAACATCCTTAACATATATCAAGTATATAGAGGAGAATAAGTAAAATAAAAAGGTATAAAATGAAGTTTTTGGCCAGGCCCTGTGGCTCATGCTGGTAATCCCAGCTCTTTGGGAGGTTTAGGCAGGAGGACTGCTTGAGCCCAGGAGTTCAAGAACAGCCTGGCAAGGCAGCGAGACCTCATCTCTACAAAAATAAAACAAATAAGTAAAATGAAGTTTTTTATAAAAGAGGGAAATTAAATTATAGTACCCTGTGAAAATAACATCAGAAGGAAGAAAATAAATTCTAGATAAGGCAAGAATAAAAGGAGTCCAATAATACTAGGTCTATAACATTTTGTCTTTGAAGGAGTGGTAAGAACAGAAAAAATGTAAACAAGACAGGCAAGGAAAACCGATAGTTCAAGGGAGAAACAACAAATATAAAAAGTATGACCCTGTTTGTTGCTACGCATAACTTATATAACAATGAGTCATTTTATGTGTCAGTCTGATAGAAATTCTTTTAGTTTCAGTGTTTGACATTAACAGAGAAATTATTTATGAAATATTATAAAATGCAAAATGTATTAGCTATACTTGAAGATCAGATCCAACTGTACTTCTGACACAATTTTTTTTCTTACTTTTTCATAATATTTCTTCTTATATGTGTCAAAACTCATACTGAGCAAGTTCTGGGTTGCAAAAGAGGATTTAACATAATTAATTTTTTAAATTAAAATTTGGTCTAAACCTCAAATGATATAGTTCACTTTGAAAAAACTCAAATATAACCGTTATTCTTTTTTTTTTTTTTT
>NW_003852489.1:2714777-2722031 GCF_000181295.1 Otolemur garnettii
GCCACCTTAGGTGTATGTGGCTGGCGCCTCAGCCACTTGAGCTACAGGCGCCTAGCCTATAACCATTATTCTAAAATTAGTCCCTTTGTTATGACTTAGCTGAATTTGAGAATAATTATCTTGCTTCTGAGAATGATATTCTTTTTTACTTAGAGAAAGTCACTTGTAATACTCTTCAAAAATAGGTATTACTAAATATTGAATAAATTGATTGCTATTTTTTGTTTCTTCACTCATAATTTGGAAGATTAAATACTTATAGAGTATTTCTATGGCATTTTCTTTTCCATTGCAGGTCTTTTTTATTGAACAACACAACTTTTTATTTATATAGTACTTCAGAATGTTCAAAGCAGTTTTACCTACATTTTATCATAGGACTACTCTATGTACTAGCAATCATCATGAAATTTCTTTTCTTTTTTTTTTTTTTAAGAGACAGAGTCTCATTTTATTGCCCTTGGTAGAGTGCTGTGGCATCACACAGCTCACAGCAACCTCCAACTCCTGGGCTTAGGTGATTCTCTTGCCTCAGCCTCCTAAGTAGCTGGGAGTACAGGCGCCTGCAAGAACGCCCGGCTATGTTTTTGTTGCAGTTTGGCCAGGGCCAGGTTTGAACCTGCCACCCTCGGTATATGGGGCCGGTGCCCTACTCACTGAGCCACAGGCGCCACCCATCATCATGAAATTTCTTATTCTCATAATCTCAGAAATCCTATAGTCATTTTAATTATCCCTACTAAAGACAGATAAAATGAAAACTCAGATAACACAAGATTCTATTTTATATGTGCTATATACTATCAAAACATCATCAGCACTTACTTGTTCTTTTTTAATAAAATCTCCTTCCTAATCCTTACCTTGAACTGTTAGAGAGAACTCTCAATTTATAAATTTACATCAAGCTAAAATACCTTTAAAATAACATTTCTAAAATAATAATGGTTTAACAAATAGCATTTCTATAATGAATAATATTAACTATTTGTAGAGTTTTCTGGTGAATAATACACATATTTAAGTACTTCTTATAAAATTCAGAAGTAAGAGTTTCTATGAGGACTACCTGGAACTTGGAATACATTTTCCCATAGAAATCACATCATACTGGCTGGGTTAGCTCCTAAAGCAGACTCTAACCATCTGTACCTTAAGTGCAGGACTAATAGTAATATAGAACCCAACTACCATATCTACTATTTCCAAAGGAAAAAGTTTCAAATTCCAAACTGGAATCCCAGAGCATATTTCTACATCTCCCAGCTGCAGTCTTTCCAAATTTCAACTTCCCAGAAGCTTTTGAGTATTTAGCAGTTTGGGAAAAGGAAAGGGAAACGTCTACTGGTGAAAGGGGGGATGCAGGGGAAGTGTCCAACTGGGCTACAGAATGTAAAGCACGAGTAAGGAAGATAGACCTTGCGTCTCTATACATACATACATACATACGTTCTCTGCAGACATGGAATGCAGCCAACAATCATAATTTAGATAGCAATGTCTAACGTGTTTACTAGGATGACAGATTAAACACACAGTAATAAAAATGTGATCCTAATAGTTGCTACATAATTTACAAACATCAAATTAGCCAACTTCTAGTTTTAAAGATCACAGATATTTTTGCTCTTCAAAGAAGTAACTGCAAATCTGCAAAAAATACCAGACCTCAGCCATTTTCTACATAAGATGATAAAACTTTTTTCAATTTCTTTTTTTTTTTCTTGAGACAGAGCCTCCAGCTATCCCCCTGGGTAGAGTGCATCACAGCTCACAGCAACCTCCCACTCCTGGGCTCAAGCGAGTCTCCTGCCTCAGCCTCCCAAGTAGCTGGGACTACAGGCGCCCACCACAACACCTGGCCATTTTTTGGTTGCAGCCATCGTTGTTGTTTGGCGGGCCTGGGCTGGGGATTCAAACCCGCCACCTTAGGTGTATGTGGCTGGCGCCTTAGCCACTTGAGCCACAGGCACCGAGCCCATTTTTCAATTTCTAATAGGCAAAATGATTAGAAATGCTAAATCATTCTTGCTCGTATAATTTCCTCCCCCTTTTCCTCTCAACTCCATCACCAAGAAGTTAGCAATTCTAAAAATTCTATGAAATCCAATATAATTTGAACTCTAGTTCTACACATTTTGAGAAAATAAAGCTATCCCTTTTACTGCTACATTTAGGGAAGATGCAATGAGCCAACAATAAAAGTATATTTTTGGAAGTTAACAGTTAGAAAAAAGTGAGTACTATTATAAATGTAACAGTCACCAGATTTATATTTTTTAAATGGCAACAAATAATTTAATTCCCCTTTCTAATTTACATTCTTTCCACTTATTTTAGCTTTTGGTTTACTATTGCTGAGGAGAAGTGGTCTAACAAAATACCTCCAGAGATTGCTTCCAAATTTACATAACTGAGAAAATTTAAGATTTGTTCTGTGATGTATGGATTCGGTTAGGGGGCCCCACTTGTGGATCTGAAGGGCAACATGTGACCCCAAGTCCACAAGCTCTCCACCACTAATTCTTAATTCATAGGGCCAAGGAAATGTCCCCTTTCTTCTCTCTCTGGTCTTTTCTGAAAGCTTTGACCCTTGTCTTGTTTCTATTGCCCCATTTCATCACTCTGAGTAAAAAGTCTACTACATGATGAAATACATGGCGCTGCTATGGTATTTCTGTGAAATATAACAAAAAATACATTTTCATGAAATGGTAAGACTATTACCTTGCAAAAAGATACACTTTTTTTTTTTTTTTGAGACAGAGTCTATGTCACCCTCAGTAGAGTGCCTTGGCGTCACAGCTCACAGCAACCTCAAACTCTTCGGGCTTAAGTGATTCTCTTGCCTCAATCTACCACGTAGCTGGGACTACAGGTGCCCGCCACAAAGCCCAGTTATTTTTTGTTGCAGTTGTCATTGTTTAGCAGGCCTGGGCAGGATTCAAACCTGCCAGCCTCAGCGTATGTGGCTGGCGCCATAACTACTGTGCTAGGGGCACTGAGCCCACACGTTTAAAAAAAAAAAACCCACAGGGTAGTGTATGGTGGCTCACACCTATTAGCACTCTGGGAGGCTGAGGTGGGTAGACGACTTGAGCTGAGGCATTCCAAGACCAGCCTGAGCTAGAGTGACACCCTGTCTCTACTAAAATAAAACAACTAGCCAGGCATGGTGGTAGGTACCTATAATCTCAGCTACTGGGGAGGCTGAGGCAAAGGGATCCCTTGAGCCCAATAGTTTGAGGTTGCTGTGAACTTTTGATGCCACCACACTCTACTCAGGGCAATAGTGTGAGATTCTGTCTCAAAAACAAAAACAAAAACCACCCCCATGCAACTTTTTTCCCAAGAAGCAAAAACACACGGCCACTATAAGGAGTCCCAGCTAGTAACCTGAGATCTACCAACATGTCCTCAGTGCCCTTGGTTGAGTTCCAGGTCAGTGTCACTGCAGGTAATCCATTGTTCACATTTTTTACTAAAGAATTTAATGTAGTTTTCAGAGAATATGCTTTTTTATTAAACTTCATTCCTGAGATACTTAAGTGATTTAATTATGAGATAATCTCACCTATAAAATTAAAAAATTAATATAATATATAAATATTTTAAAAACAAAACAAAAACTATTGCAACAAGGGTGAAGTTAAAACAAGGTTCTGGGGTACTAAGTCTTAATTTCATAACTAGGACACATTTTGAGGATGCAAAAATTTCACCAAAAACCTACACCTTTATACACCAATAGAATTTTCACAACCCTTAAGAACACAATGAAATTTTATTTATTTGCTAAAAATATGTCCTGCTAAGAAATCTTTGACATTTCTTACATGCATACTCCTATTTGTGTTTAAACACACAGAGATTAAAATGCATTTAAAAATATAAATGCTCATTGTAAACTACCTTAATAGAAGCCAGTGAACTTTCTCATACCTGTTGGATAGTAGGCTTGGGAGTACTGCGCTGAGGGTGTGTAGTTACTATATTTTTGGGAGGAGCTGACCATTGTTTGAGGACCTTGCTGAACGTGTACAGATGTGGCGCTGGGCTGCAGCGTATAGGTAACCTCAGTTGGAAACCGCTGCAGTACAGGAAATGGAACCCCTTTATCTGAAAAAGTGGGAGACGTCTCCACTTGTCCAGGGTGCATTCCAAGGGAGTTCTGCCATGTTCTAGGAGGAATCGGGGTCCGATCTAAACCTTTCAGAGGGAAAGTACTGTGGTTGTGGGATGAAGTTGATACGTAGGAGTAAGGAGACAAACTATCTCGCCGGAATGACCGGTGAAATTGTCCTACAGCCACTGGTCCTGCATAAAAGAGGAAGAGCACATTTACTAACTTCACATTACACTGCCATAGCAAACCAAAGGTCATAAAACACACTACTCTTCACCTATCAGCCATTTTTAACGCAAGAGAGGTTTAGCTTTGGTAAAAAATTCAGAATCCAGAATATGAGATTGCTGGATTCTGTAATGGATTCTGGATTCTCATGTAATGCTAAAAGAACAATCAAATAAACTTTTGTTTGGCTCTCCATATAACTGTCTTAAGAGATGAAGTGCTTAAACCGTAACATTAAATCAAGTGTTAAATCACATATTCAATGTTAAAAGCCTTTTTAATAGATGATTCAGCCATCTTACCTTTTACCTTAATTGACTGACCCGGATTTTTCCAGTATGTACGATACTCTAGAAATCTTCCTTTCTTTCAAACCATTTAGAAACATCAATAATAGGCCTGAAAATTGGCATTCCACCATAAAATAAATTAAGTGCGGAACATATAAGAATTATAACACAAACCAAAAAGAAATATAATAGTCTTTGCTCCCTTTCAATTTTTTAAAAAAATGATAATTTTGTAGAAAAATCAGGCTTAAAAAGTTGACTTAGTTCTCTTTTTCATTCCTTAAAATAATCAGTCATTTTCTGTGGTCTTTTTTATCTTATCTTCCCAGATATTAGTGGCTCTCAAACTTTGCTGTTTATATGATTTGAATTACTTCAGGGGGTTGTTAAAAATCCACATATCCAGGCCCAGACATTGTGATACTTGGTTTTTTTATCTAGCAAGGTAGAAAGAAATAAAAAGTGGAGATAAAGAAGAGCAAGAAAGGGCAATAGTATGTAATGAGGAAAGGAAAAATAGAAATATTGCAGGACTTATTTTATAATGATTCTTGAACACAAACAAAGCTACCCTAATTTATTTCTAAAGAGAGTTTTATAGATTAAATTGGGCCATGCACAATGGCTCATGTCTGTAATCCCAGCATTTTAAGGCTCCGAAGTGGGAGGATCACTTGAGCCCAGGAGTGCAAGACCGGCCAGGGTAAGACCCTGTCTCTACAAAAATTAATTTAAAAAATTAGGCAGGCATGGTTGCACACACCTGTAGTCTTAGCTACTTGGGAGGTCAAGGTGGGAAGATTGCCTGAGCCCAGAATTCTAGGCTCCAATGAGCCATGATCCTGCCATTGCATTCCAGCCTGAGTGACAGAGCAAACCCCTGTCTCTGAAAAATAAGTGAACCAATAAACTTAAAAAAAAAATACGATGTGGTTCACAAATTCTTTCCAATTTATTAAACTAATCTGTAAAAAAAAGAAAAACCTACTTTAAACACCGCTGGAATGTTTACACATTGAGAGCCCTCAAATATCTACTTTTCTAAATAATTAGATTATAAACCTATTCCATGTGTTACACATTGCTCATTATTCTATTTCTGTGTTTATTTTCCTTCAAAGAATAAAGCATTAATGCCAAAAGTAAACAAACAAATACATATATAAACTATACAATTCTGGAGTCAGGGAAATCAAGAGCTCTTTAACATAATGGGGGGGGTGGAAAAACCTAGTTCAGAAGATTTGAGTGTATTCAAATGATAGGCCTCTTAAAACTACTTTTCCTTTTTTCCTTTAAAGCACAAAAAATAGTTCCTATGCTACTTGATTTGTAGTTCTATATGTACACACACTTTGAGCTCACTACTGACAATCCTTTGTTTCCTAAAGAAATTTTTCTTTTTTTTGCTCTTCACAACAGGTGTTTCTGAGTGTCAAAAACTATCCTCCTTGGATGCTTCACTTGCCAGAACTACATACTGCCTACCATATGCAATCAGAGCTCACTAGTCCTGCTCTCTTCAATGATAAGCTCTTGCTGAATTTTCAGACTTATATCAAGAATATAAGCAGCTAATTAAAGAATTATGTACCTTGACTCAAATTCTGGTTTATATCTGAATTAAAACATAAATTCTACTTCTCTCACGATAAACTCTGATGGCAAATTATCTTAGATGCTGCTAAAATCAGCACTGTCAGATTAGAAGGGTATTATTTAAAGCTTGCTTTTAAATTAAAGAATTAAATATGTTCAGCTGTTAAGGGTTACCTCATAGGACACTATTCTGACCAACTTTACAAAGCATCATCACCTTATGTCTTCAGAATATCTTTTGGTTTTTGCTTTTTTTAGATAGAGTCTTGCTTTGTCCATCTGGCTAGAATGCTGGAGCATCATCATAGCTCAGAGCAACCTCAAACTTCTGGGTCAAGCCATCATCCAGCCTCGGCCTCCCAAGTAGCTGGGACTACAGACACATGCCACTGTGCCTGGCAAATGGGGGGGGTCTCACTCTTGCTCAGGCTGGTCTTGAACTCCTGACCTCAAATGATCCTCCTGCCTTGCCCTCCAAGAATGCTAGGACTACACCCAAATATGTTCCAAACATCTTTAAGATACATTCAGCAAAGTTTGAATCCAGAATTCTGGAAATGTAGGGCAGGGTAGATTTGTGTCTTTAGAAGTTCTATTCCTTTTATGGAAGCAAACCTGAACTAATCAATTCCCAAGAAAGAACCCCCAAATTTGCCTCTTGAGAGCTTGATACCCCCTCAGGCAAACATAGATTACCTACTTGTCAGTCTTGTTACTTAGTTTAGAATGTTTTAACAAATATGGCAAAATCAACTGCCACCAAGAACAAAATAACAGAAGTCGACCAAACAAAAGGAAAAACAGGTGCTCTTTATACTTCTTATCAACTATATTCTTGGAAGGTGAACAAGACAGTTAACCCACTGGATTTAAATGAGAGACTCAGGTTCTAAAAACAGAGGATTCTATTGTAAAAGAGAAAAACGCATTCAAAACATAAACGGAAGTAAAACAACAGAAAACAAAACGAACTGGCCTAACACTCTGGGAGGCCTAGGTAGGTGGATTATC
>NW_003852489.1:2722091-2724850 GCF_000181295.1 Otolemur garnettii
AAAAAAAAAAAAAAAAAACTAACCAGGCATTGTTGGCAGGCACCTGTAATCCCAGCTACTAGGAGCTACTAGGAAGCTGAGGCAAGAGGATTGCTTGAGCCCAAGAGTTTGAGGTTGCTATGACGCCATGGCACTCTACCCAGGGTGACAAAGTGAGACTCTGTCTCAAAGGAAAAAAAAAAAAAGAAAGAAAGAAAACAAAATGGAAACTAAGAAGTGGCAATGAGGGTGGGTATCATGGCTCATGCTTGCAATCCCAGTGCTTTGGGAGGCCAAGGTGGGAGGATGGCTGGAGGCCAGGAGTTTGTGGCTGCAGTGAGCTCCACCACCATACTCCAGGTCTGGGCAACAGAACAAGACCCTGTCTTTAAAAAAAAAAAAAAAAAGGAGTAGCAGCAGCCGGTCAGGCGTATAAGCAAGGCAAGATTCAAACAGACTAAAAATTAGGTGAGGAAAGATAGAAGAACTAAGGACCTAGAACACAGAATGAGAACAAAGCAAAGCTGTGCCAGGATTCTTAAACCTGTAGCAAAATTACATCCACCTGAACCAGTGACACACTATCCTAGTCAACCGAGTAGCTGGTGCAGATAATCCACACCTGACATACCTTCTGCAAACACCAACAATAAAATGGGAAAAAACAGGAAATGCATGAAAACAATAACCTAAGTACATATGGATTGACATACTACCTGTACTGAAAAAGCATGAATTAAATTGTATGTTTTTGAACAAATAGTCTTTAAAATGCTGACTAACTGAACTGTAAGTGAATGAAATCAGATTCTAGAGCTCTGGTAGTCGTCAATTAAAGTGGGTTTTTCTATAAAATGAATACAACTGGGTTTAATATAAGGGAAGTAAAAAAAAAGATCAGAGAAGAGAAAAAAATGAGCAAGAGTTGGGTTTTATGTGTGTATTTCTTTGTTTGAAGTGGGTAGCCCATTTCTTCCAAAACCACATTTTCCAGTCTTTTCTCCTTAGATACACTAGAGACAAAACCCGAGGGGAAAAAAATCCACATCAGGTTCTGCCAAAGGTATGCAATGGTATTATCTCTCCTGCTTTGCTCCATACTATTCACTACCAAGATCCATCATGTGGAAGTGCCTTAATATTCTTAGAGAATTCCTTTAGAACATTCCTATGCCACTGCTATTTTTCAACTTGTTACTAGAACTCTAACCTAATCTCTTCTCTTCTAAACTCCACAGTCACACAACCTAGTCTCCCCTTACCTTCTAAATTCCAAATGAACATAGTGCTGTGTCATTTATAACCCCTGGGCCTAGGATACACTGTTATTTTAGTATATTTAAATTAAACCCAGGCTTCTTTATGTTAAATCTATGCCAACATGCTGAAAATGTTTCTGTTACTCTCCTAGCTGAAAATGAAGAATACACACTCATCATCAGATCCTGTTGCCTTCTTGGTATACTGCCTCCTGCCTCCTGCCATTAACTCATTAAACAGAGAAAGGCAATAGTGCCACCCTCACCTTTCTGGAAGAAAGGAAAGCACATCAGAAATCAAGTCATAAAATAATGCACCGTCACAGGAGGTTTCTGAGCTTTTACTAAATACAGATTTACACATACAAAGTTCTTTCCCTACTGAAAGAGTATAACTAATAATGAAAAATTCAAGAGCTGTGAGCTTTCTAAAGTAAATTCCTTTTAACTAAAACCTAACGGGGTAAAGAAAAACCTTTCTGCCCTTACGTTTGTCTAACCATAACACCTTATGTAACCATCAAGCTCTGATTACATACAATGAAATGTTTAGCCAATTCATTCTTAGTAGAAACAATAACTTGTAAACCAATCTATTGTATTTCTGCTCTTAAGATGTATGTCCACCACTCCACACGTCACTTGGAAACTTCAATGTGATTACTGTCATAAGACTTCTTCCAAGATGAAGAAATCAATAGGTGGAAGGAAGGTGGCATGCCTCTTCGAGGACAAACCTCCACTCGAGGCACCTTTTCTGAAATGTTCCCTTGGCTGGTATAACGTGCTAAGTTTTCTTAGTTGCGACTTTGTTCCTTTCCCCCATTAACCGGTAGCGTGACCCGGTTCTCCTTCCCGCTGGAGCAAAGGAGAGACCCTTCTGGGTTTCTTTCAGACCCAGCGCTTCCAATAAGGGCTACTCATTCCCCATGTTCAAAGTTGAGCCTGGGTATCAGGAAGGGAAATGGCTATGGCGGTCTGCAAGTGGGGAACCTCTTAGGGTTTGAGCTCTGGGGCGAATCAACCCTTGGGAAGAGTAGAAAGCAAGCCTGAAGCAGAGGTCCCGTTTGCTGCTAGGGGACTCAGAAGGGACCAAATGCTCACGGCCAAGGGCTGCGAGTGCTACTGACAATCACGAGGTGGTGGGACCTACAGTCTCGGGGAGCAAAGGGGCAAGTGGATCCCGGGCGCTTTTCGGACACCTCCGAGGTGAAGCTGAGCGAAAATGCGCTCCGAAGTGACGGTTGCTCCCTGGCACCCCTGTGCCCCGCCGGGGGCGAGGGCCGAGGCTGCCGGACTCACCGTGCGGCTCGGGACGGGGCCCGGAGGGCGGCAGCGGCGGCTCCTGGTGCTGCAGCGGGGAGGTGGAGGCCGAGGCCGAGGCGGAGGCCGACGTGATGAGCAGCCTCTGGAAGCGGTTGGGCGGGCGGCAGGGCACCTCCAGGCCGGCCGCCAGCTTGGCCTTGTTGGCGCTGGTGAGCCTCTTGAGGTGCACCAGCAGCTGCGGCTGGTCGCGGCGGA
>NW_003852489.1:2725185-2733363 GCF_000181295.1 Otolemur garnettii
GCGGTACCGGGGGCTGTTCACCAACCGCCACAGCTTGGCGGGGAAGTTGTTGGGGTTGATGGGGGTGGAGAGCAGCGCCTCCTCCATCGCCCCCGCCCGGGCCCTGGGCCTCGCCCCGCCGCGCCTGGCTCTCCCACCCCGTTCTCGATCCCCCCCGGCCTTCGCTTCGCCCTGCCCCCTCCTGCCAGCGCCCGGCCGCCGCGGACCCGGGGACCGTTGGCGCACGAGTCCCCGCCGCGCCCTGCAGCGCGGCCAATGGGGCCTCGAGTTGCGGCCGCGCGGCTCCACGCGGCGCGAGCCGGCCCTGCCCCTCGGCGGCCGCGCGGAGGGCCGGCCCCGGAGCCGCGGGGCCCAGTCTCTCTCGGGGTCCCCAAACTTCAGGCGGGGAAGGCTGCCCACCAGGGAGTTCTAAGCCCTGAAGAGAAAGGAGCCCAGTTATCCTCCCGTGGAATACGAAGATGCGTGTATTTCGGCACAGCCAGCGGGTGGGGATTTCGAATGCAAAAAATGTGCGTTAGGAGAAGATTTAAGTCATTCATGCTGGAGAACAAAGGGCCCAACTCTGTAATTTTTACTATCATTTGAATTGTTCGCCTCTCCAAATAAAAACGGTGGTGGTGGAGGTACAGTATCTTGAGTCAACAAATTCACCTTTTAGGCAGTAGCATTTTATATATTTTAAAATAGTCTTTTAGGCCCGGCGAGGTGGCTCAAGCCTGTAATCCTAGCACTCTGGGAGCCCCAAGCAGGTGAATTGCCTGAGCTCAGGAGTTGGAGACCAGCCTGAACAAGAGCAAGACCCTGCCTCTAAAAACTAGCCAGATGTTGTAGCAGGTGCCTGTAGTCCCAGCAACTTGGGAGGCGGAGGCAAGAGGATTGCTTGGGCCCAAGAGACTGAGGTTGAGCCATGATGCCATCCATGGCACTCTACCAAAGGTGACAAAGTTGAGACTGTCTCAAAATAAAATAAAATATACCCTTTCAAGCCAGTATTTTGCTTAGGACAGTTTGCTGAATGTTAGATGAGAAACGAGATGCCGCGGAGAAGGGAACTGTGAGACTGTAAGTACAACTCTGTGTGCCTGCTCAACTAACTGGTGACATTTTAGATATTAAAGGGAAGTAAACCTCGCCTGATAAGGACAGAATTCTACAGAATCCATAAAAATAGCTCCTATCCAATCAACAAATAAGACTATAACAAGAGCTGTGCTGATCAAACAAGAGGGGTCCATTTAAAAAATGAAAAATTTGGAGGAAGAGGCATATGTTTTTTCTCCTGGCCGAAGGAACAATGAGTATTAAATTGCCTTAGAAATTGAAATGAATAAAAAGACCCAACAAAACAGCACTAATATAGAGATTTTATTTAAACCGTATTGAGTTTTTACAGCACATTGCATGTTTGTCACAACGCAACTGCACAGTTTGGATTTTTGGCCACATCATGTCACTTACACCCACAACAGCTCTGAAAGGAGTATTTGACGAGTACATCTGAGCCAAGAGCCCAGAGTCTCTCTCCAAGACCATGCAGTTTGTTCATTGATGGGACAGTCCCTCAAAACAGCCATACAAAGTAGACAGATACAGTCTCCTCAAACGTTACCAATCTTACTCTCCGTGAAAACAGGCAGAGTGAAGTGCAACGGAAGTCAAGATAATGAAAAAGCCACTCACAACTGGCAGTAAATTTTAATGATTGAGAAAATGCTTAAAAGAATTTTATGTATCAGACACAAGGAGTAGTTTGTTACTTTTTCAGTGATCTCAGGAATTTTGCATACACAAATTCTCCATTATTCAGCTCCGTTTAAACAAACAAACAAAAAAAAAGAATTCTGGCAGGCTGACCTAAATACGCCAAAACTTTTTAGGTTACATCCATGGCAAGTATAAAAGAACCACAGATGCTTCTCTGTAGGACTGAAGGAAAGGTCAGGACAAATAACAATTCTTGTTCTAAATGCAGATCCTAGTTATTTTGGGATGAAAAAAATTTTTTCTAGAAAGCAACATAAAAGTAGCAGTGAGAAAGACAACTACCACAGTTTTAAAAGAGGATAAGCCAAAATATGATTTACCTTTTATATATCAACAAATCAAGGAAAATGTATACAGGCCATCCTAGTGGTCTCATTATAGACCAAAGAGACTGTATCTGTCCCAACCACAGTACATGGCTATATCACTGTATCTTTTGGTTAAGTGCCACTGGTACATATTAAGATGAAAAATAAAGATTTAAAAAAAAAAAACAATAACAATGTTTGGTCCAAATGGACACATTTTCTCTCCCAATTTTGGTATCAAGGCTTTATTCTCTTCTGTTTGGGTTCCATTGTTAAGTGCACAGAAATAGACAGCAGCATTTGTACTGAAACCCTCACATACCAAACAGCAAATTCTAGGAGGTAAAAACCAAACACTAAATTCTACCCTCAAGGTGTCAAGTGTTCAGGATAAGAAGCAGTGTGACCCAGAGGAGGCAGCAGCCAGGGGAAAGACAACACCGGGGAAGTGGGCAATGGAACAACAAAAACCTTTGTTTTATTTTCATGCCAGGAGAGGATCAAGGTGTAGCTCCTGTGTTAGCACCGGGACAACTAGGAAAAGTCAGGCGCAAAGGGTAGGGCACAATCAGCAGATAATTCACAAGGACGACTTTTGCTCTTCCCTTCCCATTCTTCACAGTGCATACCTCAGAGCTGCCACTGTATAACAGAGAGGACTGCTTTCACAGCTCAGCATAACTGATTTTTGCCAGGACTGAACATTAGCAGAGTTTTCTTCTGCTCCCAAAAAGGTCTTGCTCCCTAGAACTGTCCCATCCCCCTAAACCGAAGATTCACTGATGCTAACCGATAAGCCAAGTGAAAAATACATCGAAACCCTCCACTTGCCAAACCAGTCTTTAAACCAAACTCCACAGAAAGACAGTACAAATGCAACTAGAGGGAGTGCCTCTAAAGACTGAGCCTTCATGCACAGACACAGAGCACAGAGGTACAGGATATAGTTCATCTCCAATAGGACAGGATTTCCTATCTTGTATACTATAATCTGCTTTTTTCAAGGTGGAAGAGAGATGGGTCTGGTTATCACTTGGAGTTTGGTTAAACATATGCCTTTCTATTGCTGTTTGGGGCACTTTGCACCAGGCAATATCTATGAAATCATCATCTTGTGACCTCCAGGAGAAAGAAGCTGGAGTCACCAACTCAACATAAAGATTCCAGACTCTGGGTCTGGAGCAGGACCATTATCCCAAGGTGAGGGTCTCACCAGTAGAGGACCTCCTGCCAAATTGAAATTCCTCTGCTCCAGTTTCATGGTACCAAGGAGAATTTCGCAAGACAGTATCTTTGAGCTCTGTGATTTCATGAGCCACACCAAGGAACCTTCCAAACTACACCTGAAGCAGATGCTCCCTTCAAACCTGCAAATATTGGACAGGTCATCTCCCCTGGTATTCAACTGGAAGCTGTAGCGATGGGTTTCTTCAGATGTTGGCTCATGAGTTCCCTGGCACGAGATACTTGAATGTGTTCGTAACAGGAGTTACAGACGAGAACTGGGTCATAGAGTTGTTGGTCAGGAATGGGCAGCTTCAGGTGGCAGCATCCAGCGCAAAATACATTCCCACAGTTCCTGCCACAGCACAAAGAGGGAAGCGTTCATCAGAAATGCCAATACATGCCTTTATCAATACTGGGACTTAATAAATATATATATATATACATATACACTGAGAATAACAGAGAGTCAAAAAGCCTTCCCATGAATAAATGAAAAGAAAGTTGGGAGTAAACAAAATAGTTCCTATAAAGCTATCTCAATTGTTAGATTAATTCACTTTAGTTCTACACATAAGTTCTACCCTGCTTTATGAGTCATACTGAATCATATCAAAACCTGTTACCTGCAGTGGTGTCTTCGCTTGGCCAACCAGAATTCACAGTCACAGTTATAGCAGTGTGATGCCATATGGTCTGGAACCCAGCGAGTCACCTAACAGAAGGCACAAGGAAAAATTCCAGGTTCTTGTCAACAGAGTGAAAGAGCAACAAGGAAAGCATCACAGGAGAAAATGGCAAAGCTGATCCTCAAAACTAGCTACTACTTGTTTACAAAGATGACACAAATTTGGGGGAGAGCTCGTTCTACAGCAGGTCTCTCATCTCTGGGAGATGTGAGAACTCACTAGCTCACATAAGTATTTACATATTTGCCTAGACATACCTCAGTCTCTTTCTTATCAACAGGTTCCCAGCTTGCTTCTGAAAGGCAGTCTTCACTGTGATCAGAGCCAAAATCTTCTGTATCACTGTCATCTGACTCCTTCAAACATGTCTGAAGAAAAGGCAAATACATCAACATCATCTTCCTCGGCTCACACTTTACGTGTCAGGTACTGTTCTAGCTTCATTACATGCATGAATGTATTTAATTCTTCACAACAGTTTTAAGATGCATACTATTCTTATTCCCATTTTACAAATAAGGAAACTAAGCCACAGAGAAAGTTAAGAGCTGATAAGTAGTAAAGCAGGGATCTGAATCTAGTATTCTGGCTTCAGACCCATGCTCTTAACCAATATCCCATAGCACAGTGTAGAAACATTCTCTCTCTGTCATGTTCTAAAGCAAAGGTTGGCAACCTATGGCCCACAGGCCAAATCCAGGCCACTGCCTGTTTTTGTAAATCCAGTTTTGTTGGAATACAGCTGCGTTCAGCATTTATGTGTTGTCTATGGCTGCCTTTGTGCTACAACAGACTACACAGCCCACAAAACCTAAAATATTTGTTTGGCCCTTTACCAAAAAAAGTGTGCTGACTCCTGTTTAAAGCATCAGAGAAGTGGGCAGCAGGCAAGTGAGAGTGTCTTAACAGAAGGAAGTGTCTGTGTAGATACCAAGATATTTTGGGGAAGAAGCTGGCTCCTAGAAGCTTCCCAAGGACTGTGGTGTAGAACCTGAGACCGCCCAACACAGCAAAGACTAGATGGTCCTCAGCACCTCTCACCTGGATTATTCTAGTATGTCCTAACCAACCTCTCAATCTGGGGCTCAACTGCCTCTTCAAAATTCTACGTTACTGCTAAAAAAAAATTTCTTAAAGGATACAAATCTGATTATTTTACTTGCTGGCCTCAAATTTTATTGCCTTGAGTGTAAAATCCAAACAGGAAGGACACTCAAGCTGACCATTCCAATCCCTATCTATTTCTCCAACACTCAACTCTCCCCCACAGTCCCAGTTCAATGTGTATGGGTACACACCTCACCCCTTTGTGTTGTTTATTTTATTTTTTTAGAGATGGGGTCTCACTCTTGTTCAGGCTACCCTTAAACTCCTGAGCTCAAGTGATCCACCTACCTCGGCCTCCCAGAGAGAGCTAGGATTACAGCGTGAGCCACTGTGCTGGGCCTGCTCACCCCTTTGTTTACCTATTACCTTCATGCCTCTGCAAATACTGTTTCCTTTTCACTGTCTACCTAGGTAAATATTACACATTCTTTAGCACTCAGGTCAACCATTATCTTGTTTTTTTTTCAAAGGATCAGCAGGCAAGAAGCAAGCATTATCTTTTTTGAGAAAACCTTCCTTGATGTTTTACTCCCCTCTAGCCACCTAATACATCCCTCAATAATAACACTTAACATCATTTTAGTTGTCTACTAGTCTTCCATTCTATACAGCCGAAGCATCTAACTCAGTGGCACAGCAAGTACCTGAGGAATAAATGCTGAATGGATGGAAGGCTGGATGGACAAGATAAACAAATGGGTGGATGACAGGAGGTGAATACTTACAAAATCATCCTCATAGTCCATGGGGGGCTCCGCTGGAGGGGCACAGCAGTGACGGATATCCAGCCTCATCTGAAGCTCACGCACCTGTCGACGCAGCTGCTCCACCTCTTGCTTGTACCCTGCTTCAATTTGCCGCAACCTGTGCTGGATCACATCCGTGGGAAAGGGGAGTCCATCGTCATCCAAATAGAGAGGAGGCACTGGAGAAGGGCAGCTCAGGGGAACAGACTTTGTGCTGGAGACTTGCTTTGGGTGACCAGACAACCACATCCGGTTTTTTCCTCCTGGGCCAGTGCAATGTCCATTGGAATGACTAGAACAGATGGGTGACTTCACCCCTTCTCTTTGAGCCCACTGGCCCCCAAAGCAGGGCCCCACCGCCCGCATCGGCTTACTGTATGACTTCTTGCTACAGCAGCCGTAGGAAAGCAGCCGCCGAGGGATGGTCTCCCCACTGGGGAAGGAAGTCACCATCCCTTGGAAGCTATCCCAGTTGGACCCTAGAAAAGAGAACTCACTGATCTGGCTCTGAGAAATTGGCTTTCGGGTCAATTCCAATGACATTTTCCCAAAGCGAGGATTTTCCAGTAACTGCCCATTCCTATTATTTCCTCTTTTACCAGTGTCTTCCTCCCCATGGATCACATCCAACACAGAACTGGGCTGTTCCTCGTGGGAGATACTTCCCACAGACCCTGAAGGATCTTGGCTGAGGAAGTCAGTGCTTGGGTCTAGAGGAGTTTGGCAGGTGGCACTCGGTGGCTTGCAAAGGATGCCGACACTGTGATCAAGAGCACAGCTGGAGGGCACATCTATTGTGGAGTCTAGCTGGGCCTGTTGAGGGGCACCTGTATGGGAGTCCTGGGAGAACTCAGGAGAATCATAAATTCCATCACACTTGTTGGAAATGACCTTAGAGAGTACACTGACAGCTTCTGTTTCAGGACAATGTTCATGTGGCTCCCCTGTGCCATCCAAAGTCCTGCCTGGCTCATCCTGGGCAGAAGGAGCTGGAGCTGGTGCCTTAGTCTCCTCCAAGACTTTGATCTCCAGATCAGTGGTGCCGCTCTTTATTTCCTGTGGTACTGCAGTATTAAGCAGTTTATAATTTAGAGAACAGCTTTTGTGACTCTTGAAAGGTTTATTGCTCAAGTAGTCTTTCTGGCTGCTGGGTAGAAGCGGAGGAAGACCCACTTCTCCTACAGTCTCCTGAGGACTTCCTATGCCAGATTCCATGAAGGTTGCTGTCTCTGATCCCTCAGGACTGGTGTGCCAGGGTTCCAAACCTACTCTGACCTCCTGACAGTGGTTATTCAGGTTAGGGTCACTGGATGTGCGAGTCAGGGGGCTGCTTGTGTCACAGGCAGAAAGAAGATCATCCATGGATCTGGTTTTAGGTAATCTGGAATAGCAAATACAACACCTGGTCAGGACATGGGAGCCACCTCCAATACAATAAATAGAAATTGGGTCATCAGAGCAACATCAAAGCCAGAAATAATAATAACATTTAAGATTATAAATAACCAATGTTCACTGAAAGTCTATTCTGCAAAAAGTATAATAAATGGATCTGTTTTATAGAACCCAGGATCTGTCCTTAGCTTTTGTCAGAATTTAACCTACACAGTCTCCCTGGGAAATCTCTACCATTCCTGTGCTTTCAGTTGCCTTCTATACTGACGCCTTCTAAATCCAACCAGGGCTACACCTTGAGCCTCAAACTTAATATTCTACTGCCTCTATTGCAGTAAGAGAGAAGATAAGTTTTAGAGCTAGACAAGATCGACTCTGACACTGATTAGCTATATGACTACAAGCAAGTTATTTAACCTCTCAGATACTTGGTTTCCTCCTCTATAAAATGATAACAGGGGGACACACTGGCTCACACCTATAATCCCAGCACTTTGGAAGGCTGAGGCAGGAGGATTGCTTGAGGCCAGGTTTTTAAGATCAGCCTGGACAACACAGCAAGACCCCATCTCTAAAAAAAAAAAAAGAATTAAAAATTAGCCAGGCGTGGTGGTGCACAACTATAGTCCCTGCTACTCAGGTGGCCAAGGCCACAGGATCACTTGAGCCCAAGAGTTCCAGGCTTCAGTGAACTATGATCACCACTACACTCCAGCCTGGATGACAGAGTGAGACTCTCTCTCTCAAAAAAAAAGGATAATAATGAATCATACCTTGTGGAATATTCAAATATAGGTAACCACCCACAAACTTATACTCAGGACTCCACTTGGGTCTCCTCAACACAGCTTTTTAGAACCACTGAGCAGCAGTGTGCTCCTCTGACTTCTAAGGACTCCTGGAAACTTCCCCTCATATACTGCACTTGAAGAGTTCTAGAGACAT
>NW_003852489.1:2734002-2735305 GCF_000181295.1 Otolemur garnettii
AAGAAATTGGCTCTTGAAACTATTAAACTATTATATGTTTTAAATATATTTTTATGCTTGATTTTACTTTCTTGATCAACCTTGATTTTTGTGGTTTTATTTTTGTGTATGAAATTCCAGAAGGCCACAGCAGTGGGTTATGATCGCAGTTTCTGCAGTCCCATAGGCAAGACTCTACTCCCACTTTGGTAACTCCTGTGCTGTGTGACCTTAACTGCTCTAGCCCCAATTCCCACAATTCTGGAAAAAAGGTTAAAGTACCTACCTTGGAAAGCTATCGTGAGTATAAAACAAACTAATGTGCACCAAAGCTCATTGCTCAGTGCTTCGTATAACATTAACTATTTACTTGTTAACTCTGTTTACTGAAGTGCCTTGACGGCAGGACTCTGAATCCCCAGATCTACATAGTACCAGACAAAGGATGTGAAAATGAATAAATGAGATTAAAATCTAATAACATCAGGTTTCCATTACTAGGTGCCAACCTAATGAAACAGACCAACAGAAGTCAATATCTGATGTATATCAGGTGCCTCGGGGATCTTCCAGATGTACAGACAACCAGAGCCCATCTAAGACCTACTAAATAAGAATGGCCAAGAGTGAGGCCTACGTATCAATTTTTTTTTTTAAAGTACTATGACTAGGCCAGGTGTGGTGGCTCAGGCCTATAATCTTAGCACTCTGGGAGGCTGATGCAGGTAGATTGCGTGGGCTCAGGAGTTCAAGACCAGTCTGAGCAAGAGGGAGACCCTATCTCTAAAAAACAAATAGCCAGGCGATATGGTGGGCACCTATAGTCCCAGCTATTTTGGAGGCTGGGGCAAGAGAATGACTTCAGCCTAAGAGTTTGAGGTTGCTGTGAACTATGATGCCATACTACTCTACCATGGGCAAGAAAGTGAGACTCTGTCTCAAATTAAAAAAAAAAAAAAGTACCACAGCTAACTTTTTCTTTTTTTCACTTTTTTTTTTTTTGAGACAGTTTCACTTTGTCACCCTGGGTAGAATGCTGTGGCATCCCAGCTCACAGCAATTCTCTTGCCTCAGCCTCCCAAGTAGCTGGGATTAGAGGCGCCCACCACAATGCCCGGGCTGGGTTCAAACCCACCAACTTCAGTGTATATGGCTGGCGCCATAGCCACTATGCTACAGGCGCCGAGCCTCTTTTTACTTTTATTATGGAAACTTTCAAGCATATAGAAAAAATAAAGGCTCGACGCCTATAGCTCAACCGGCTAAGGCGCCAGCCACGTACACCTAAGGTGGCGGGTTCGAATCCCCAGCCCGGACCCGCCAA
>NW_003852489.1:2735514-2742119 GCF_000181295.1 Otolemur garnettii
GAAAGAAAAAATAAAAAGAAGAATCTAAGTAACTCCCATGCACTTTTCATTCAAATTCAAATAGCAATATTCTACCATCCTTCACAATTGATTTCTGTGTTCACCAGAGGAAAAACACTCATATAGACATAATTTCTACAAGAGAGCTCACCCAGCTAGGGCGATCAAGGAAGACTATGCAGAAAGGAAAGGATTTGACCTGAGTATAGAAGAATATGTTGGATTTAAGAGAAGAAAAAAGAACAGGACATTTTTGATCCAGGGTAAGGTAGAACTGAAGGTAATTCAGATCAGTTGTTACAGAAACTATTATACCACTCCAATCCAGCTCTTCATTCTGAGCTGCCTATACCACATCTCTTCTTTGCTATCAACTAATATTTCAATCCCAATCTCCTTTTTCTCCCCAAATTGGTTTGCTTTCTCAACTTTTCGATGCCTATTGGTGGCATAAATGTTCTCCTAGCTTCTAAGCTCAGGAACTCAGGACCTGTCTTTGACCTTGAAGAGAATTTGGGTACTCTTTTCTCTTCACTTCTACCCTCCAACGTTCAGTCAGTTCCACAGCCTGCTAACAGCTTCTCTATAATGTCTCTGACTTTAATCCATTCTCTTTCTCAAGGACTCTCCCCTTCCTATTTGAATTGCAACAGTGCTGGCTGGCACGGGTGCCTCCACCTACTGCTCACTGATTAGTTCTCCCCAAATCCCATTGTCAGCAGGTCACAATGTCTTCCTGTAATGACTTATTAATAACAACTGAATCAAAATAAACTCTTGACGGTAATGTTTAAAGCCTTCAATGACCTGTCCTATATATTTCTTCTATTCCTTAAAATAGCCCCCTCTCAACCCTTGCTAACTCCAGAAGTTTTCTTGTTTTTGCTTTTGAAAAACTATCTCTCAAACTAGCCTGGTGTGCTTGGTGCATATTGTCCCCGCTACCAGGGAGGCTGAGGCAGGAGGATCTTTTGAGCTCAAAAGTTTGAGGTTGCTATGAGCTATGATGACTCCATAGCACTGTACCCACAGCGACAGAGAGAGACTATCTCAACAAACAAACAAAAAGTATCTCTCACATATCCAATTCTTTTGAACCCCTCTCCACTAACCTTGTTACCAAACTCCTGACTCCCTTTATTCCATTCATTTATTGTTCCATTTAAAAATTTAGTAAAGTGCCTACTACATAGCAGATTCTAAGCCAGATACTGAAAACACAAAAAAGCCAAGGTTCCTGCCTAGTCTTTCATGAAAATTTCTTGAGCACAAACAACCACCACATGTCTTTTTTTTTTTTTTAGACAGAGTATCAATCTGTCACCCAGGCTAGAATGCCATGATGTCATAGTTCACAGCAACTTCAAACTCCTAGGCTCAAGCGATCCTCTTGCCTCAGCCTCCCAAGTAGCTGAGACTATAGGCATGCACCACAATACCAGGTTAATTTTTCCTTTTTTTTGAGACAGAGCCTCAAGCTGTCCCCCTGGGTAGAGTGCTATGGCATCACAGCTCACAGCAACCTCCAACTCCTGGGCTCAAGCAAGTCTGTTGCCTCAGCCTCCCAAGTAGCTGGGACTACAGGTGCCTACCATCATTGTTGTTTGGCAGGCCTGGGCTGGATTCGAACCCCCCACCTTAGGTGTATATGGCTGGTGCCTTAGCCACTTGAGCCACAGGCACTGAGCCAATTTTTCTATTTTTAGTAGAGCCAGGGTTTCAGTCTTGCTCAGGCTGGTCTCAAACTCCTGAGCTCAAGCATTCCATCCACCTTGGCCTCCCAGAGTGCTAGAATTATAGGTAAGAGTTACCACTCCTGGCCCACATGTGCCTTTATAAAAACATCTCATTTCTAGGCCAGGTAAGGTGGCTCAGGCCTATAATCCTTATACTCCTAAGGCAGATTGCTTGAGCTCAGGAATTCAAAACCAGACTAAGCAAGAGCAAGACCCCATCTCTACTAAAAATAGTAAAGTTAGCTGGGCATTGTGGAACATGCTTATAGTCCTAGCTACTCAGGAGGCCAAGGCAGAAAGATGGCTTGAGCACAGGATTCTGAGGTTGCACTGCACTCTATCTGGGGCAATAGAGCAAGATTCTGCCTCAGAAAAAAAAAAAATTCAGGCTGGGCAAGGTGGTTCATAACTATAATCCTAACACTTTGGGAGGCTGAAGCAAAAGGATAACTTGAAGTCAGATGTTCAAGACTAACCTAAGTAACATAGCAAGGTCATGTCTCTACAAAAAATAGAAAAATATAGCCAGGTATGGCCGTGGGTGCGTATAGTCCTAGCTACTGAAGAGGCTGAGGCAGGAGAATCACCTGAGCTCAGGAGTTAGAGGTTGCAATGAGCTATGATCATGCCATTGCCCTCATGCCTGAGCAACAGAGCAAGACTATCTCCAGAAAGTATAAAAAGTAAAAAACATTTTTCAAAAAAATCTCATTTCTCTAACAACTTTGCATTACACACATTCTTATGGTTGTTCTATTTCATGTCTTACAGTTTGAAAGTCTTTTTTGTTTTTAAGACAGAGTCTTACTCTGCTGCCTTGGATAGAATGCTGTGGCATCATAGCTCACATCCTCTTGCCTCAGCCTCCCAAGGAGCTGGGACTATAGGCACCCGCCACCACACCCAACTAGTTTTTCTTTGTCTATTTTTAGTAGGGATGGGGTCTCACTCTTGCTCAGGCTGGCCTCAAACTCCTGAGCTCAAGCAATCCACCCCCCTCAGCCTCCATGAATGCTAGGATTACAGGCATGAGCCACGGCACCTGGCCAATTTGAGAGTATCTTGAAAGTGAGACTAATATCCTCTTTTTCTTCGGTATTGCCCACAAAACCTAGGTATAGTACTAGGCAACTTGTAGGTGTTAAAGAAACATTTACTGAATTAACATTAGGTACTAACCGAAGGCAATGACTGGTAAATGGGTCTCAGAACTTACTGTGAATGGAAAACCTATACTCAAATTCTACCTAGGCTGGGAAATGAGAAAATCACAGAATTCCAAAAGCCTATGCACGGTCCCCTGACAATGGACTCAGTTCAAAAGACCTTAAAACCAATAATTTGGGATGTCAGTTTGTTGTTTTCCTTTATAATATTCAACCCATGACATATATTATGTTTTAACTTTAAAAACCTTCAGCCAATAAGCAAATGTCAACATTTGCATTTTCATTTCTAGGAATTTATCTGGCAGAGATACTAGCACAAAGCAGAGATGCACTTCTAAGGCAACGCAACTGAGCTGTACACTTGAAAGGGTTTAGGTGTAAATATTATGTGTATTTTACCACGGTGTTTTTAAAAATGCATACATATAAGGATGCTCACTAAATGTGAACATCTGTAGTGATAAAAACAATGAAAACTACTTAAATGACCAATAGGCAAATGGTTATATAATAAATTATGAGACACTCTAATTGTGGACTACTCTGAAGTCACTAAAAAACAATAAAGTAGTTCTATATGTGCTGTTATGGGATGACAATCTAATACAAAATGGATAAAAACAATTTGCAGAGCACACAAAAGAGTAAAAAGAATATGCAAAAAATCTCTGGCGTTCATAAAAAATGTTTGCATGAGTGTGTGAGAATGTGGTGTATCTATAGAAACATCTGGAAGAACACAAAGTATGAACAGTAGAGATGAGGATCGCGTAACAGAAGATCATCATTTTCTTTTATATTGTTTGACTTTTTTTTTTAAATAAAGGTTATGAATTACCCTAATGATTTAACCAACTCTCATCCTACTTCCCCCTGCAAAGACTCAGTCAGAAGATAACTTTATTTCTCCCTTTAAATTCTGGCCTTTTTCTGAGAGAATAATGCAAAGACCATCCTCCTACTGGGAACCCATTTCCCTGAGAGTCAGATGCTTCTGGAAGATATTGCTGGACGTAGCAAAGTTTGTTATTAGGACAGCCTAATATCAGTGATCATTCTCACAAACCTTTCCAAACAGTCCTGTTTTGTTCTCCTCTCCCCTGCTTATGGATGTCACACAGGGTGATAGAAGCTCTAAGAAAGAAAGTATCCAATCTTATCTTAAGAGAAAACCTTGAAAATACACAGTGCACTCCAGGCTAGCTACAAGTCCTAAGCCAAGTTTCTCTTTCAACTGACTCAAAAAATTGCTTTTAAACATCTCGTTAGAGAAAGAGAATGAAATCTAGGCAAGACAGCAAACCATTATTGCCTTCCTAACAGCGAGGGGAAGAGTAAGAATGGCTTTTCTTACCTGTCCAGAGAACGGCCAGAGAACTCCTGGCTCTGGGCCACCGGGGAAAGGTAAAGATCCATGTTTTCCTCCCCAAGTGTGCATGGAGATGATGCTGGCAGATAAACAGCTGTCCAGAGGTGCAGGGCTCGGACGTGACACACAGGATGCAGGACCTGGGAAAGCAGCCCAATACTAGTGCTCTGGTAAGTCAGAGCCCTTTCTAGTTCCTCTTTCTTCCTTTCTTTTTTGAGACAGAGTCTCACTATGTCACCCTCAGTAGAGTGCCGTGGTGTCACAGCTCACAGCAACCTCAAACTCCTGGGCTTAAGCAATTCTCTTGCTTTAGCCTCCCAAGTAGCTGGGACTATAGGTGCCCGCCACTACATCCAGCTATTTTTAGAGACAGGAGCTCACTCTGGCTCAGGCTGGTCTCAAACTCGTGAGCTCAGGCAATCCACCTGCCTCGGCCTCCCAGAGTGCTAGGTACAGGCGTGAGCCACCTCACCCGGTCTGGATCCTCTTTCTTCCCTAAGCTGTTGGGTCTGCCTTCTCCCCACTGACTCAGACCCTTCTCCCAATAGCTTTCCAGGTAACACCTACAAGCAAGGGCTCTGACTTACCATGTCTGAGCCAGGTGTGTAGAGGAAGTTATGAAAGTTCTTATTGCCGGCCCGAAGGAGAGCCCACACGGAGCAGGTCCGCTTGTAGATGTTGCGCTTCTCTCGCTCACAGGGGTTGTTGGCCAGGAATGTGCCATACAGGCAGGAGTAGGTGTGCTGCACCAGTTTCACCTAGAGGGCCAAGACAGCGTGTACCTGGGGGCCTCAGGCTGATGCTGCCCCTACTCTGGTCACAGGCTTTAAGACTTACCAGGAATGCTTCATTAAATTCAAACAGGCAGGGGAACTGCTTAAGCAACTGATGAACAGAATCGAGCCACTGGAGGAACACAGGACATTGTTCGTTTTGGTCCTCTGCATTCTCCTGGTGGCCACAGCGATCTCCAAACTTGTGCCCAAAATCCAGCCAGTCAGACTCCACTAACACTTGGAAGCCCTGTAAAAAAAAAGAAACAGTCCAAGTGTAGGCCTGTGTGCTACTCCCCTGGGAAGTGTCCAACACAGGAAGCAGGCAGCTTCCAAAAAGCATAGGACTGAAGAATCTAGAACAGAACTCAAAGCCACCAATGTCCTCTACTGACAGATCCCCATGACAGATCCAGGGTTCAATACCTCTCCTCCCGCACTCCTTCTGGTCTTTCCCACCCAACTTCTCTCAGTACCTCCAATGTCCTGTAATATGGGTCCAGTAGTATTTTGGCCAGGGCTACAATCTGTGGTGTGCGGTCCCAGCCATCCGAGCAATGTACCAGCACAGGCCGGCCTTCGCGGTCTACTGTATTAGCCACCAGCACAGCTGCTTTCAGCATCACTGACAAATGCTGCAGCCATTTGGTACTCTCCAGGGCAGACAGCCAGCTACACAAGAGGAGAAATCAAGTCCATCACCAACAGTCTCTCTACTACCCACAGCCAGCTGTGCCCAACAAAGTCCACAGTGAAAGCTGAAACTAAGAGGTCCAAACCACGGCCTTTTTGGCCAAGAGTTATCTAGCAGGAAGGTAGGAAAGATAGGACCTGAGGAAGATAAGAGCTTCTTAGGATCAAGAGAGGAACTGGGAAGTGTCACATGCACATGTAGCCACTTTCTCTTCCTAGTCCTCTGAAGACATCTTATCCAAACAAAAGGAATCCGGTGTCCTATGACTGTGCCAAAGTGTTGGCTGAGAAATGAAAGAAGTATCCTTGGAACTGGAGCATTGCACCCAATTCTACCCAGGCCCTCCAGTTTCCTGTACCTCTAAACTTCTCATCTGCCCATCCAATCTCCCAAGGATGAGAAATACTGAGGAGGGACGGGATGGGAGGGATGAGGTGGGAGGGATGAGCAGGGAACACTTACTTGCTGGGATCTGGCATCTGGCTACACACAGCCCGGAGGTACTGGAAGCTGTTCCGGATGGCATGGATGTTGGCCATTCCCATGAACACGACCTCACAGTTGGGATAGTACTCTGTAGACATGAAAGGAGAGTGGAACATAAGAGAACGTCCTGCAAACAGGCATCCAAAAGCTTCCGTGCAAGGCAGAACACTATAGGACAAGAACTAAATACACTCTTGAAATCTGAATCACATTTTTATCTCTGGATACTCAAGTGCCATATACTAGTAGTAGTAGTAACAATAAACTAACAATTGATGATAGTATACTAAGAATGATAATATATAATAAATTATCAATAAAGAGTAGCTGTTGGATCGGCGCCTATAGCTCAACTGGCTAAGGCGCCAGCCACGTACA
>NW_003852489.1:2742655-2746548 GCF_000181295.1 Otolemur garnettii
AATATCTGCTCTGTATCAGTAATTTTATATATGCAACCTCTAATCATCTCAACAATTTTGCAAGGTATCATCTCCCTTTTATAGATGAGAAAATAAAGCTTAGACAGATTAGTGACTTAAGCATAGTCATAGTTAATAAGTGGCAAAGTCCTGATTCCACGCTAGGTTTGTTTCTTTCCACTATACAAGCTGCCCCCAAACCCCTCCTCACCAAAGCCAAGTAGAGCCAGGCTGGCTATAGACAGTGGAATAGCGGTAATACCTTCACATTCACAGCCTCCACCCTTGGCCCGGTTAGCCACTGCTGCCGTGTAGGATCGTGCATCCAGGATCAGCAGCTTCTGGGGGGCTGCTGTGCTATCCACCCCGGAGCATGCAGTCAGAGAGGAATCTACACAGCAGGGAGAAGACCCTGGGTCAGCCAGCTACCCAGCCTCATTCTGGCCCTGTGGAAATCCCTCTAAAAAGAGAGGGACATGCCACTTGGAGACCCCTCACACTTTCCCAAAAGGCAGGGCCCCGGGCACCCTGTGTGTTGTCACCTTCTTCCCATCTTCTCACTGGGGACTCCCTGGGAGCCAATAAGGCCAGGGAGGGGACCTATTTCCTGGGAGAATATTCCTTATTCCCTCAGCACCATCCACATGTTACCGAAGTCAGTGTCACACGCCTCGCTGGTATCATTATTCCCGGTGCCGAGGGACACCCCAGTGGCCTTTGTCCCTGGGTCCAGAGCACAGGCTTTAGCAATGGATGTGACCAGGTACTCATCATCAGCATTGCGCCAGCCCCACCAGCTGATCTCAGGCTGGCTGCAGCGGGCAATGGCAGCTCCATTTCGCAAGTGTCTGAAAAAACAGAAAAAACCATAATGCCCTTGGTGTTCAAAGACTCTGAGGCCTACCCTCAGGGGGCCAGACCAAGGTCTCCAGAGCCAACAAGGACTACCAACTCATCCAGGCCATGATATAACAACCAAAAGCCTCCACATCTCTAGAAGGCTTTCCAGTCTACAAAGTGCTATCACACACATTTTCACAACTGGGCTCTGTATTCTCAAGGTGACCTTGACTCATCAAATCTGCACCGCACCTGCTAAGGTACAGATACCAGGAGGAGAACAAAGCCAGAGCCAAGAACACACAAAATTCTAAACCTCAGGGTTACTACCTGTTTCACTCTATTTTAGTGATAATTTTCCTGTGTAGGGGCCAGCAAACATTTTCAGTAAGGAACCAAACAATAAATTTTCAGCCTTGAAGGTCACAACCAGTTCTGCTGTGTATACTCCTTGTTTGTTTTTTTAAATAACCTTTTAAAGATATAAAACCCATTCATAGCTCATAGGCTATAGTCCAAATTTGGTCTGCAGACCAGTTTGCCAAACCCTGTACTAATGCAATGTTTTATATGCACACAAACACCTCCCACTAAAAAAGGGGGAAAGTGAATAAACACCTCAAAAGCTTAGGCAGCTTTTCTTTGAATATTTCAAACACTTTCCCACAGTCAACTGGCCTGCAGAAAACTAACTGTGACTCTTACTGCACAAAAGACAGCCTGCCTACTTCCTGTTCTCCCCTCACCTGTACACAACCACAGGGATCCGCTTCCAGGAGCGGAAGGAAGCCACGTTCTCCAGCTCTTTATCTGTGATCCACACAGGAACCAGCAGCTTCTGGGGGTAACTGGGGCATAATCTGAGAAGAGATCAGATGGGGTAACCAAACTGGGTCTAAGACACATGATAACAAGACCCTGGGGGGTGGTTTGTAGGAAGGGACCAGGAAGAGAGACCCAGGAGCAGTGCCCACTAGGCTATGCAAATGTGGAAGAGATGTGGGTCTGGATTGGTGTTTTGGTCCTCCACCCCTGCCCTCTCACTTGTAGTTGCTGTTGATATGTGAGACTCTCCAGACATTCTGCAGGTCAAAGCCCATCCTCGTGAGTTCCGCCTCCTGTCGACATCGTATGTGCTCTCCTGAAAAATAGTCCCCATGACTGTTAGCCTCCCAGAGCACCAAGGTCCCAAGGTGAGAAGGAAGGATAAGAACCAAGAGACAAGAAGCAATCTCCCAAAGAAAATAGCCTGGCCTCACCTGGCTGACACAGGTGGGTATGCTGGTCCTCCTCAGTCAGCCCCAGGCACCAGGCATGGTATGCAAAGGCAAAGAGATCCTCAGGCTTGGCAGGTCTTGCTGTGGCCCGGCTAAGCCGTGAGAGCCACTCTTGGCACTGCTTGAAAGTGGAGAAGTGGCACCTGCCAGGGAAGAAACCACAGGCCTGGGTGAGGCAAGGAGTGGTTGGCCATAAGGGTCAAAAACCTGGCCACAGGAAGGCTGTAAGGAGAGATACTGCAAAGCAGGAGGTAAGGCAATGGGGATCCTGCAGGGAACCAGGGACACTGGCCAACACCCAAGAGAAGTTGTCTCTTGTGATAATTCTCTTCCCAAGAACTCCTGTGTTTGAGACATACTTACCCCTGCTAATGGGCCCCTACCACTTCTCATACCAAATCTAAATGCTACCAGATGGCCCTGAATATCTGCACTCCTTGTCCCTAACCTATTGGACAAGGTTATCTCCCATGACTCCCTAACACAGACCCTCTGCTTCAGGCAGGAAGTCCTGCTTATGTCATTCCCATCGCCTTATTTGCCTTTTCTGTTTGCTAATCTCTCCTCTCTGCCTAGCCACATCCTACTAACACTTTGAGGACAGTTTCAGACCCACCTCTTCCTTGAACCCTTCATAGCTTACTGCATCCCACAGACACACTGACTCTTTTTTTTTGCAGTTGTCACTGCTGTTTAGGCTGGCCAGGGTCGAGTTTGAAGCCGCTACCCTCGGTATATGGAGCCAGCACCCTACCCATTCAGCCACAGGTGCTGCCCCATTGACTCTTTTCTTTATTTTTATTTTTATTTTTTTTTTAGAGACAGTCTTACTTAGTCACCCATGGTAGAGTGCTGTAGCGTCACAGCTCACAGCAACCTCCAGCTCTTGGGCTTAGGCAATTCTCTTGCCCCAGCCTCCCGAGTAGCTGGGACTACAGGTGCCTGCCACAATGTCCGACTATTTTTTGTTGCAGTTTGGCCAGGGCCAGGCCCAAATCCACCACCCTTGGCATATGGGGCCAGTGCCCCATGCACTGAGCCATAGGCGCCGCCCGCTTTTTTTTATTTTTTACTTTTTTGGAGACAGGGTCTCACTCTGTTGCCCAAGCTAGGATGCAGTGCCATGATCACAGCTCACTGCAACCTTAAATTCCTGAGCTTCAGCGATCTTCCTACCTCAGCCTTCCTAGTAGCTGGGACTATAGGCCCACCTCACCATGCCTGGCTCATCTTTTAATTTTTTGTCGAGATGGGGGTCTTGCTCTGGCTCAGACTGGTCTGGAACTCCTGGCCTCAAGCAGTCCTTCCACCTCAGCCTCCCAGAAGGCTAGGATTACAGGTATGAACCACTACATCTGGCCTGACATATTGATTCTTAATGTGCTTGGAGTATTAAGCAATAAATTTTTCCATAGCACATTGCCACATATTAAGTTCTTGTTCAGCAACTAAACTTCAGACTCCTTGAAGGGAAGGGCAATATGGATTCTTCTTCTGAATCCTCCACAGATTAGCACATGGCTCTATCTAAAGTGGGCATCTTATAATAATCCTTAGGGTCATCCTAGGCTCCTCTTTCTCTCATATCCAGTCTGTCAGCAAATCTCTACCTTCAAGGTTCGGTGCCTATAGCTCAACCGGCTAAGGCGCCAGCCACGTACACCTAAGGTGGTGGGTTCGAATCCTCAGCCCGGACCCGCCAAACAACAATGACGGCTGCAACCAAAAAATAGCCGGGCGTTGTGGGGGGTGCCTGTGGTCCCAGCTACTTGGGAG
>NW_003852489.1:2746742-2761154 GCF_000181295.1 Otolemur garnettii
ACCACAACCTCTCCTCTGGGCAACTGCAATAGCTTCCCAACTAGTCTCCAGCTTCTGCCTTTGTGCTTACGCCCGTTCCCATCCATCTATTCTTGTCAGAGCAGCAAGAGTGATTCTTTAAAACGTGAAGCAGATCCTGTCACTCCTTTCCCTAAAATTAAAAGCCAGTATGGGCTCGGCGCCTGTAGCTCAAGTAGCTAAGGCGTCAGCCACGTACACCCAAGGTGGCGGGTTCAAATCCAGCCTGGGCCTGCCAAACAACAATGCTGGCTGCAACCAAAAAATATAGCCGGGTGTTGTGGTGGGCGCCTGTGATCCCAGCTACTCGGGAGGCTGAGGCAGGAGACTTGCTTGAGCCCAGGAGTTGGAGGTTGCTATGAGCTGTGATGCCACAGCACTCTACCCAGGGGGACAGCTTGACTCTCCTGTCTCAAAAAAAAAAAAAAAAAGGCCAATATGACACCTCCTCTTTGCTCTCAGGCCTTATAACCCTTAACCCTGTCAACACACTCCAGCCACACCAGCCACCTTGCCATTCTTCTAATCTGTAGACACAGATACATATCCACTTCAGAACTTTGATACTTTCTATTCCCTCTGTCTAGAACTCTTCCGCCAAGTGACTACAGGTCACTATCTTCAGGTCTTGACTCAAATGTCACCTTTTTGGTCCAGCTTCTCTGATCACTTTTTTTTGCAACCTTCACCTCCATAGCACTCCATATCCCCTCTCCCTGCCTTATGTTTTTCCTTTCCACTTATCATTTAACATATTTATTATTACTGTTGGTTTCTTTCCACTGGAATATAAGCTCCACGAGGGCTGAAAGTTGTGTCTATTATTCCCTGCTTACAACAGTCTGGCACAGATACGGTGAAGTACCCAATAAATATATGTTAAGTAAATAAATAAATAAACCAACAATAATGTAGGTGTCCTATGCCAGATATTATCCTAGGGGCTTTCATATGCATTATCTCATTCAATCCTTATGATGACTCCATGAACTAAGCATTATACCCATTTTTCAGGTCAAGATACTATAGGTTGATAAATTGACCTCCCAACCCAGAATAGGGTTTTCACCTTTCTCTCCAACGGGGGAAAATAAGACACAGTATCTTTCCTCTCTTGCACCAGAGAGACCCTGCAGCAGAGAGCTCTGGACAAGACTGGGGTCAGGGGACTTGAGTGAGGCCCTACTGTTCTCACCTCACCACTTTGGAGTCCTTGCAGGCAATGTGCAACTGGAACATATCACGGCTCTCCACACTGTCAATCATCCGGAGGGGGACCTTCAAAGGAAAGGCAAACTGATCTCAGACCCCCCTCCCATTTGGCACCACTCCTAATCCCTATCCCAGACCAGGTACTAATATATCAATAGCAAGAAGGAAACCAGCATTTACTGAGGGCCTGTTAAGCGCCTGGTAACTGTGCTGGGTCCTTTACAAATGTGACTCCAATTAATAATCACAATTACCCTGCAAACCAGCTATTTTCACCCCATATTAAGGAGAAAAAAAACCAAGCCTCAAGTGACTTGACCAAGGTCACACAGCTGGTGAGTGGCAGTACAGTAAAAGAACCCAGGTTTGCCGACTCCAAAGCCTGTACTCTTCCAACCATGCCACTGTGCCCCTTAGAAGGGCCATCAGTAGAGTAATGAGAAGACAGAAGAGGGGAAGGGACAATGAGCCAGTAATAGAAAGACAGATCTATAGCTGGGAGAATGAGGCAAGAAAACACAAGGCCAGGGAGAAAGAGAAAGGAATACCTTTATTAGAGACATGATCAGAAAGTACACTGAAACTGTCCTACCTTGAAACTCACAGGGATTCTAGCTTAGGTACTTGAAAACAACACAGAAACTCACGTTGATGACAGAGTCCTTGAATTTGATATGCAGCCGGTAGTTAGAGATGGCAATGAGGGCATCGGCTGCCCGGCCCAGGAACTCCACTCCCTCACCCTGCAGTACAGTGAAGGGTACCTGCCAAAGCGCAGAGGAACCCTCAGTCCAGAAGTAAACCAACCCCTTATTCTCCTGTACAGCCCCTGCTCTGTGATCCCCTCTGGGAAAGGTGGACCAAGAAAGGAGAGAAGAATCTTCTCTATGGCAACAGCACTAGGCAACAACTGTATAGGAAAGTTGTCTTTCCTTCCCTGGGGCCAAAGGCTCCATAACATACACGCAGACAGACCCCCTTCTCCCTCTAGAGACCAGAGAGCAGGAAGGCAGAGCTCCAGTATGAGATTCCCTTGAAGATTTTGGGGGGGGGGGAGTGTTTTGGGCAGGGACCACCCACCCTGGGCCCCAAATTCCTCCTTACCTGAAGATTCTCTTCTTCCTTCACTAGTTCCTTGGGGGGGAACAGGTCCTTGGCTTGGATGTACTCCAGGCTGGGGGGCCCCTCCTCACCCTACAGGAAGGCCACAGTCCTAAGTCACCAGGCTCCACTTGGCATACCAGGCTCATTCTGCTCCCCTCCCTCACCAATAAATCTATAGAAGCACCTTACATATTCTTTTTATTTTTAGAGACAGGGTCTCACTTTATCACCGAGGCTGGAATGCAGTGGTACAATCATAGCTCACTGCAACCTCAAACTCCTGAGCTCAAGTAGCCCTACTTTGGCCTCCTGAGTAGCTGGGACTATAGACATGCACCACCATGCAAGGCTAATTTTTTGTTTGTTTGTTTTTTACTTTTTTCAGAGATAGGGTCTTGTTACATTGCCCAGGCTGGTCTCAAATCCCACATATATGTCTAAAGGTTCTGGTCACCAGAAAGCGGTAAAGAGACCTAACTTGGCTGGAGACAGGGAAGGGTGCAATGGAAGGGTTTCTCAAGCCTATTACCTAAGGAAAGAGAGAGGGCCAAGGAGGAACTGGGAATTTGCACTCTTCAAAGAGGGACTCTCCTGAAGAATTATAATTTTAAAAATGGAAGAGGAGAGGAAACTAAAGAAAAGACAGATTAATGTAAGGGTAAGGCAGGAATGGGGATAGGAAAGCCCTGTCCTGAGGAAAAAGAGCCAGGGGACCAGGCGTGACAGCTGGTTGTAGAGAAAGGAGGGAAATCTGGCACCTGCAGTCAATGAAGCTTCAATCTGATGGGTGAAGGAGACAAAGAGGAGTGGGTGGGGGGATTCAGTCCCATGCCTCTAGAGGGCCTTCAGAGACGCTTCAAAAGGAGGATGTATTTTGGAGCTGGGCTTATCTTTCTGCTAGGCCCACACTGCTGACAAGCCCCCACTACCTGCCAAGTATCCTGCCCCACCTG
Organism: Otolemur garnettii; assembly: GCF_000181295.1. NCBI lineage: Eukaryota > Metazoa > Chordata > Mammalia > Primates > Galagidae > Otolemur > Otolemur garnettii. The sequence goes on from NW_003852489.1 coordinate 2,750,030, forward strand.
CTGTTCTGAGGGGAATTCCTAAAGAATACCCTCGGAGCAAAAGTAACTCCCTCCTAACCACCAGGGAGGGAAGAAGAGGGGATCCACACGCTTCCAAGGAACCAGGGGATCCAAGGACAGCCAGGGGAGAGTGAGAGGAGGCCTGACAGACACCCACGGGGCGGGCGGGGGACATCTGAGAGGACAGATGGGGGAAGCTGGGAAGCAGCTTTAGCCAGGGGGGAGGAGTAGGAATGATGCAGAGGTACGGAGCCCTGCAGAGGCAGCGAAGATGGAGAAAAGAGAGGCTGTCTGGGGGACAGTGAAGGAGAACAGACTGGCGTGTCAGGTGAGGGACGGAATAGTGAAAGCGAGTAGGGACTGAAGCCCGGGAGACAGCTCACAGACAACCGATGCTCCCCGACCAGCCCCCTAACATCCCATACAACCTACTAGCCACATCCCACATCCCCAAGCAAGGATGCAGCGGGTGGGACCAAGATGGAGAGGCGGAGGTAAAGGGATGTACCCCTGCAGGGCGGGGCCTAGGGATCTGCAGTCAAGGGCAGTCGCTGCGGGGCTAAGATGGGGCACAGAATTTCCATCCCTGGCTGTCGACAACCCCCAGCACCCAGGAGATCGAAGCAAGTCCAAGAAAGAAAAGGGTTAACCCCCCTCTCCTGCCTCCAAACGTTCAGGGCTGGGCCAAGGAACCTGGGGAGGGGGATGGGCTGAAATTTGGTATCTCAAGAAGGGCTGGTCCTACCCACCGCTGAGGGTGCAGCAATCGTTGGGCCCCCTGGTGCCCCGCAGGTGGGATTGGCACTTACGAAGCAGCTAAGCATGGAGCAGGAGACGCGGGCGGTCAGGCTCATGGTCGCGGGCGGTCTGAGCCAGCGCACATGTCCCCGGAGCCGCTGCGCTGCCCGCCAGCACCGGGCGCCCGCCGCATCCCGGCTGCGGGGCCCGCCAGGTGCAGCCGCGGCGGCCAGGAGTCGAGCGCGCTGGTGGAGGGGCCTCAGCGCCGCTACCTCGCGCCTCTACCCTCCTCTCCACAATGGAGCGGGCCCAGCTCCGCCCTTCGGCACGAGCGCGGAAGGGAGGGGATCCAGGCGAGGGGAGAGCCCGAGGCCGCGGCTGGAAGGCGGAGGCAGGGGCGGGAAGGGAGGCAGAGGCGGGCGGTTCTGCGGGCCCCGCCCACAGGTCCAAGCTCCTCCCTCCCCGCAGCTCCTGGGCGGCGCCGAAGGGCATCCCCCGGGACATCTAGGGGCTTTCGGGAGTCTGGGCTGCGGGACCTCCCTCAGACCGCATGGGACCAGAAGGCAAGACCGCCTACATCTTTTCGTTTCCCTCTTCCCAGGTGAGCCACCCCCACCCAGTGTTCTCACACAACTATCCCTATGCCTCCCTTCCTCTGGGTTCCCCCAGCACCTATTCTGCATCCCAAGCTGGAAATAACCTACCTCCACCGCATGCCCTTTCCAGTTTCACTTCCTCCTGACTCTCGGAAACTACCACCTACCGTACCCCTGCCCATCAGTGTCCTTTGATCCCCTGATTTCACTAAACCCTTTTTGACCCTTAGAATGGATACTAGCCTGCTGCTGGGTTAGTCTTTACACACTCCTAAAAGAGGAATCCTCTGAGTTTTTTCTTCCCAAGCCCCTGACCAACCCTCCTCCTTCTTAGGGGAGAAAGCCTGTCTTAATCTGGGAAAGAGAAGAGCTGGAAGTATGGGTCAAAGAAGCTATACAAAAACAAAACTTGAAACCCAGGGGTGGGGGAGGCAGGAAGTTGGGTGGAGAGCTAAGGAATAAGAATCAAAGGTAAGAGGTTCAAAATGTCACCTAGAGTCCCAGATTAACTGGCTGGACCCCCAAACTTCCTGTGCTTGGTAACTTTCAGAAACCAGGGCTTTTCCTTTATTTTGGGAGAGGGGAGAAATGAGAGAAAACATGACTTTTTATTAAGCATCTAGCATGAGCCAGGCAGTTTTAAACATCATCTCACTAAAACCATTGAAATCCCCCTTTGAAGTAAGCCTTCTCTTGTTTTACTGGTGAGACTCCAGCTTAGAGAGAAAGTAGGCATTTTACCTAAGTGGTGGTCCTAGCGTTTGAAATTACATAAGGCTAGCTCTGAAGCCCATGCTCTTTTCAGGGTGTCCCAGAAGAGATAAAGAGAGGACTGTGGCCTTCCTTCAGAGTGAGGAGGGGCCCCCAGCCTGGAGTACATCCAAGCCAGTTGGTGGGGACCCAGATCAGCAGGGTTTCTGAGAAGGGAATTAACCAATACAGTACACACCATAGATCCACATGTCTGTGGAAGAAAGGGAGGAAATCCTATGATCAAATGAATTCTTTAACCTGTCCTTAAGCATAGGGGACACCTGAAAGAAACTGAAGAGAGGCAGGGCCTGAATCTCTCTACTCCTTTCTTAGCTCACTGCTTCCTCCTCCTACCTTTCAAGAGTTAAGGGGTTCCCTGAACTTGGGGTGAAAGAAAGGCAGTTACAGGTTAATGGAAAATTTACAGGATCATTATAAACCACCTCTATTGATAGTCTGAGCATTCTGAAAATGCCATTTCAGTAGATATTCAGTCAGCTGCTGCCTGCACTGGCTTAACAGAAGCAGCACCTTGGAGCTGGAGAAAGCCCCACAGTTTTTGTGGAGTTACTGCTGGTACAATAGTTACAATATTCAAAGGACCCACCATAAGTACAGGATCCTGAGATAAAGAACCCCTGCCTTTTTAGACCAGAACACAGTGATTCTTCCAGAGACACCCCCCCCCAAAAAAAAACCCCAAGAGGATTGCTGTTATTAAGATCTAAGAGAGCCTGTGGTGTGTAGGAAGTATGAGGAAGGTGTGGTATAGCACATGCAGAAAAAAGACTTCTAGAGGCTCCCAGTGCAGTATGCTGGCTGATGTTTTGCAATCAAAAGAAACTCTATTTTATCTCCAGGGCAGATAAACCAGTTTAGGCGCTGAACAGAGTAGGCTAAAGCTCAAGAGGTGAGGCAACTTCACTGAGAAAGGCACAAAGATTACAGAAATATACATTGGTCTAGGAAAGGGAGAGTACTCACCATTCTACCGTGGTGAGGGTCCTGGCTGCCTGCTTCTCACTATAAGGAGAGAGAGGAACATAAGCGTAAAGAATACCATTTTCATCACCATGGAATCAAAAAATGCCACACATCTACCCCTGAACTTCTCTACGGCTCTTATTCTCCTCTATCACAGAGAATTCAGTCTCTCCACAAGTCACCAGGCCAGAGAGAGGCAATGGGAGCTATGTGGGGAGAAAGCAACAAGTGATCCTGCAGGGCATCAAGTCAGCCACGAAGTTCTAAAGCAGGAATGGGTGTCATCCAAGAGTATTCGGCAAAACTTAAGATTCCCAGACTCAGAAGGAGAAGTAGAACACTCCAAACCCTGTTCTTTGTATGAAAGCAGAACTGCCAACACTGAAGAGACAAAGGCTACCTAACTGGAGCTCATTTTTGGCCCTATTTGGGGGCCTGAATCCACAGGAACGCTCTGTCAGTCTCTGAGTCTGGGAGTAGCACCCACCTGAACTTTTTACTAGGGGCAGAGTCCAGAGGACAAGAGGGAGGGGAACACAACCTGTGATCAGAGGGCAGCAAGGCTGGACAGGTACTTGACACCAAGTGGGGCGGAGGTTATGGGGAGGAGCCCACACAATCAGCCATCCTAGGCCTTGTTGTCAGCATCTTTCAAATGAGCCCAAGTAAAAGATTTCAGGATGCAGCCTCCTAGGACCACTTAGGGAGCCAGGCCCAGGTTTCATTGACACTTTCCTTCATGCCTGCTACGTTCAGGAGCAGTGCAGAAGAGTCCTTCATCTGTGGTACTGCATGCCTCCCTGTTCACAGTACCCTCTTCCCCAAGCCACCCTCCCTCATGGGGGAGCCCACAAGAGGCAAGCCAGAGGTGCTGCCTCACCGCTCACTGGCACGCAGCCCCAGGAAAAAGGAGGAAAGGAGGGACAAGGACCAGTCTTGGGAAGCCCAGGGTTTCCAGACCTAAGAGATCTGATCAGGGTGGGGGGGAGACCAGGGAGGGCGGGCCAGGCTGACAGGGGAGCCCAGGTGCCCAGGTTCTAGGGGCGGAGCCTAAAGACTCGGAGGCGGAGCCCCGAATGACAGAAGGCGGGACTCGGAAAAGCTGGTGGGAGCCGGAGCGGGGGCCGGGCAACATGCAGTCGTCGAGGTTCCCAGGCTGGCAGTGCACGGGGCACAGTGACTCACCCAGGCGGCGTCCGCCGGACCCTCCAAGGCCGCGCTCTCGCCACTTCCGTCTCCCGCAGCTGCTGAAGCCGCGCAGCCCCGACCCCACCACGGTGCCCTTCTCCCCAGCCAATCGTTTCTCTGGTCTGTGCCCGCCCTGGCCAATGGCCACACCAAGTCCCGCCCTACCTCCCACCACGCAGCCACCGCCCTCACTCTCCGTACCGTTCATTGGTCGAATAGGGCAGACGCCTTCCCAATCTTTAGCCTATCGGATGCCAGAAGACGAGTCTGTATCTGGAGAAAGGCGGTGCAACGCCGGGAGGAGACGCGACCAATGGGAAATCACAGCGCGTCCCTGCGGTAGCCAATGGGAGCAGTAAGCAGGGGACTGCTGGCTACGGCTCCAGGGGACCGGAAGTGGGGGCAGACTGTCGCCTACTGGTAGCGCAATTGGAGGCGGGGCATTGTAGGGGCACAAGACTTACAGCTACTTCCTGTGATGACCCCGCCCTGGAGTAGCTCTCAAAAAGATCCCCAGTGTCACCTCAATTTTGCATTCACGTTCTGGTTTCGCTGCGGCCATCCATCCTGTCTCAAAGGCACCATGGGAGAAAAACTTGCAGGCCAGGGAAGGGTAGAGTGCTGGGTCTGGATCGCGGTCTGGGTTTTCTCCACTGGCGACGCAGAGATTTGCCTTTTTCCGTATCTTAATAGGTTCCTCCAACCGGTTCTTTTTATCTACCGGCGAACGACTCTGCGGTTCTTTATGACCTGCACTGTGCCGCCAGGTCCGAGAGATGGGACTTGGACCTGAGACTGCTAGTAGCTAGTTGAAGCCTCCTTATCTGTAAAGGGAGGGGGAAACAGGACGCTCTCAGGGACTCGGTTCGTTGCCCCTCCCTTTCTCCCCCAAGGACCTGGAACAAGCAACAAGATGGAGGGTGGCCGCTGGAGGTCGCCTTGGCCCCGCGATACCACCAACCCGACAGAAATGGAGAACTGTTGATTCAGGTTCTCAACTGAGTCTCAGATCTAGAGTGGACCTGAGCTTTTTAAATTCCAAACCCCAGGTCTAAAGTGTCCTCACGAGTCTTTGTTTATAGAGCATTGGAACTTTTAGTACAAGTTAGTAAGTTCCAGGAAGACAGAAACCTTGCCTGTGTTCACTACTTTAACTCCAGGGTCTGGATCCAAGTCTGCAACCTAGCAGATTCTTAGTTAAGTATTTAATTGAATACAGAACTTCAAATGGCTGTGTTTTTATTTTTCTGAGACAAAGTCTTACTATGTCACCCTCAGTAGAATGCTGTGGCGTCACAGCTCAGAGCAACCTCAAACTTGTGGGCTTAAGCAATTCTTTTGCCTCAGCCTCCCAGGTAGCTGGGACTACAGGCGCCCGCCACAAGGCCCGGCTGTTTTTTTGGTGCAGTTGTTTAGCTGACCCGGGCCAGGTTCAAACCCACCAGCCTCTGTGCATGTGGCTGGCGCTGTAACACCTGTGCTACAGGTGCCGAGCCAATAATTGTGTTTTTATTCATTCCCAGCATTTACTATGGTGTTTGGTGATTACAGTGGCTTCAGCATTTGTTTAGTACTCTACCGACTATTAGAGTGTAGAGTTTAATTCCACGTATTCCCTTTCCCAGATCAGTGGAATCAGGAAGTCAGGAGGTCACATGAAGTTAAAACCTTGTGCTTTCCCAGTGAAAGATAACAGATCCAAAACTGCTACACAACTGAAGTTACTATATGTGGGAAAGATGGAGAGAGGCCCAGGTCAGAGAATAGAGGCAGCATAGATGAAGAGACCAGGCTGGATTCCAAACTCCTTTTGGGAGGAGAAATTTTTCACCACTCTCCCCTTCCTACTAAAACCCAGAAACCAACATCCTCCTCCATTAGCTTTTCAAAACTGGGTTCTAGAATCTTGGTCTCCAGGAGATGGTAAAGACACAGACAATGACACCAAAAGCCACCAATTGATTTATTAAACTTTATTTCCTCTGAGTCTCTGGGGAGTCAGCAAGGATGTAAGGCGAAGTGGCAGTAGCTGCAGGGGCCTGAGCAGAGCTGGTGCTGGGAGGGGCCGGCACAGATAGGAAGAAGAGGAGATTTAAATATCCAGTGCTAAAAGCCAGTTAACAAGTCTCCTTCATCTGTCTTTGGATTTTGTGTAGCATCTCCTGCATCCGCCGCAGCTGGAATAGGCATATGCATCAAAATAGGACCCTTTGGAGAGTCTCATATTATATAAAATTGGGGAAGTGCTCCCAGGTTCTTTCTAATCCCTTCAGCCAGGGCTGTGGAAGCTCTGAAATGTGAGGGAGACTCTGGGCAGAACAACCAAATGACCAATCTAGGACATAGATAGGCATCCAGAGCCATGTCACCCTCGGTGACATCTTTCTAATTCCCAAACCAAGAAATACTACGGTTTAGGACCAAACGTGAACCTCCTAGGCTGTCAACCTCTGCTACCCATACTGCCCTCACCTCTTCATCTTTCTCTCGGATAAGCTTCTCAGTTTCTGGATCTGTCCCTGGTGGGACAGCAGGGATGGGGAAGTCAGTACCACTCTCTCGAGTCAGTTTGCTAAGGGAAAAGGAAGATTGGTAAGGACCCCAGTACCCACTTAGATTGAGCCCAGGGCCTGTAGAAGAACAAGGGAAGGACTTGGTCTCACCCAAGACTGCACTTGGGAAGCCCCCTGCCAGCTTTGTCCTGGCTTTTGGTCATACTTGCGATTCCTTTCCTTCACCACCAGGCGGGTCATGCTCTGGATGCACTGTGCCCTGTAGTTCTCATAATGTGTCTCACGCGTCACATCCTTTAGGTCCTGCATGTGGGTACGCACCAGCATTGTCCTCAGCTTCACAAAGTCGCAGTGCCCTGGGTTTTCCACTGCATAGCAAGGCTAGGGGTCAGCCAGAGCATGGGAGGGGAAAGCCACTGGGGGCAAGGAGGTACCCTGATCACAAACTCGGTGCTTTACCTTCCACAATGCCCCAGGGGTAAAGTCGACCCCGAACTCGCCGCCCTCTGGCCTCTACAACAGTGTTGCTGCCAATTACTGCAAATGGGATGCTTTCCTAGAAGAAGTTAGGGGTACCTGTCAGCACCCCTCATCCTCACCTATTTCTTCCCACTGTATTTTCATCTTTTCTGTGTCACTCTAGGAAGCCAGGACCCTCTCCCACCCAACAGCCTAACCTCATATAGAATCCTACTCCCCTCTTCTCTCAGATGACACAAGAAGGCCCCACCTTTAGGGCTTGGTCCTGTAATTTGAAGTCCTCATCCTCATCAGAGTCACAGTCTGGGAACTGATAGATCTTGATTCCAAAGTGCTCAATCTCCTCCCGGATCTGGCAAACAGATGAGGGGCCCAGAGTCTTGGGGACTCCGTCCTTTCTAGAAGCCCTACTGATCCCCTCCCACCACCAGCTTCCCTCACTTTGCGTTTCTTGCGGTCCACTTCAGGAGGTGTTAGTGTGTCTGCCTTAGCCAGGATAGGCACGATGTTGACCCGCTGATGCAGGGCCCTCATGAATTCAACATCCAATGGCCGGAGCCTGGGGAACAGGAATCTGTGACCACCTGCTAGTGGCAGCCCTGCCCCTGGTGCGGTTGGCCTGTTCCCTTAGTAGCACCCCGTGGTGCCAGGAACCTCAGGCTTGGACCATACCCGTGACCGAAGGGTGAGATGAAGTATAGGCAGCAGTGCACTCTGTTGTCCTGGATGTTCTTTCGATTCAGGCCACTCTCATCTCGGAAATACTGCTCAAACTGCTGGTCAATGTATTCTGCCACAGGCTTCCAGCTAGGGCAGGGACAGATAAGCAGAGAAACCTTAAGAGTTGGGGCAGCCTAGTGAGCTCTGGAACTGAAGAGAAGTAGCCCATGCCCTGAGCAGTGTTGTCAAGACATTGTAATTCCCTGGTTTGCTTTGCTGCATCTTCAGGAGATACCTGAGTGGGATGGGGTATATCTCACATATCCTGATAGAAAATTAGACAGAGCATCCAGCAGAGTTCAATAGATACCAGTTTGATGGAAGGGAAAAGGAGTAGGTGACCAAACAAAGTAATAAGAGAGTAAAGAGACTACCCATAAACAACAGTTGGAGGCCACGGAAGCCCCAACTCAGGTTCACAGTCCAGCCCCATAGGTTTTGCTCATGAGATTCTGTCTTCTCCTCCACTTCTGCAAACCCACACCATCCTTCAAAGACCCATACGAGAACCATCTCTTCCATGAAGGATCTTTTGACTATACCAATGCAAACTGCTCTTTGCTTTTCACCACATAATACAACAAATATTTTTTTCCAAGAACTTCCATTTTCAGGTCCTTTACTCTCCTATTACCTAGTTTAATCCTCACTGTCCTGACAGATGATCATTATGCATAATGTCATCCTCAGTCTCATTTGTTTTTGAAATAAGAGTCACATTCTGTCACCTTGGCTACAGTGCAATGGCATCATTTTAGCTCACTGCAACCTCAAACTCATGGGCTCAAGTGATCCTCCTGCCTCAGCCTCCCCAGCAGCTGGGACTACAGGCACATGCCACCATACCCTCCTAATTTGTTTTTAAGAAATTGTGTCTCACTATCTTGCTCAGGCTTGTCTCAAATTCCTGGCCTCAAGTGATCCTCCTGCTTTAGCCTTCCTCAGTAGTAAGATTACAGGTGGGAGCTACTGCACTCAGCCATAACTTTTATTTTTTGTAGAGATGTTGCCCAGGCTGGATCCTTTTCCTTTTCTTTTCTTTTGAGACAGAGTCTTACTTTGTTGCCCTCAGTAGACTGCTGTGGCATCATAGCTCACAATAAGCTTAAACTCTTGGGCTCAAGTGATCCTTTTGCCTCAGCCTCCCAAGAAGCTGGGACTATAGGTGCCTACCACAATGCCCGGCTACTTTTAGTGATGGGGTCTCACTCTAGCTCAGGCTGGTCTCAAACCTGTGAACTCAGGCAATCCACTCCCAGAGTGCTAATATAACAGGCATAAACCAACGTGCTTAGCCTCAGATCCTTTTCCTTTTATATATGAAGAAACTAAATCCTGAGCACTAAAGAACTTGCTCCAGATCATATAGCTAGTGAATTCTCTACCTACCTGAATCCCTGGCCTTCTGACTCCTAGCTCAGTATTTGCCACCACATTACCTGACTCATGTACTAATTTGTTTGTTTGTTTGTTTGTTTGAGGCAGAGCCTCAAGCTGTCCCCCTGGGTAGAGTGCTATGGCATCACAGCTCACAGCAACCTCCAACTCCTGGGCTCAAGCGAGTCTCCTTGCCTCAGCCTCCCAAGTAGCTGGGACCACAGGCGCCCACCACAACGCCCGGCTATTTTTTGGTTGCAGCCGTCATTGTTATTTGGCGGCCCAGGCTGGATTTGAACCTGCCGCATTAGGTGTATGTGGCTGGCGCCTTAGCCACTTGAGCCACAGGTGCCGAGCCTCATATACTAATTTGTTATCTGATTGACACACATAGAAGAAAATTGCTCCCACCTCTCTGCCACCCTCTTCTGCCACTAGACTGTAAGCCTCAGAGGGGCAGGGATCATTTGTACTTGTTCTATATCCCTTAAAATGTCTAGCACAGTCTGGACACCTAGTATATGCTCAGTAAATTCTGGCTGATTGACTAAATGCGTATATATGGAGGTACACTGCAAACTTTGTAAGACTCCAGGCAAATTAAATTATTATTGTTATAGAAAATAAAAGAAGGTAAGTAAATTGACTGAAGGAGGAAGTGGTACTTGCCACAGTAGAAACCAGTTACTGGTTCAGACAAGAATTTCAGGACAAGCCCAGTTTGCTGAGAAATACTCCTAAAGCAGGAAGGGTAATGATTATATGGAGGAGGCCTCAATCCATCAAGAATATTGATGGAGGCCCCATACCATGTACTAGCACAGGACTGTAGCAAGAATATAAGAAATGGCTCTCCCCTGAAGGCTTAGACTATGCCGCTGAAAGTGAATAAGTATGCTGAGCCAAAAGTCACGTGTTGTAATGATAAAGCATGTGATGAGCATTCAGAGCACAGAAAGGTCTGTGGGGTGATTACTCAGGGACAGCTTCATGGGATGAGACCTATGCAGTCACATAGGGACCTGTGCTTAGAATGTTTCACAATTTGATGCTGTGCTGCTGCCATCTTGAAATTCTTAATATTATTTCAAACAAGGGGCGTTGCATTTTTATTTTGCACTGTGCATTTATGTTGCTGATCTTGCAATCATCATTGTTAAAAATCCATGAGTATAATGTAAATAGCCCTTTTCAGTTCTCAATGCACATGCATCATTCTGGGTGGTGTTCAGATCAATTGAGTTAGGGAGTGAGGGATGCCATCTTTCAATTAAAGAAATCGGAACACAGGCTTGGCACCTGTAGCACAGTGGTTACGGCGCTGGCCACGTGCACCAGGGGTGGTGGGTTCAAACCTGGCCCAGGCCAGCTAAAACAACAATGACAACTGCAACAAATAAATAGTCCCAGCTACTTGGGAGGCTTGAGGCAAGAGAGTTTAAGAGCTTAAGCCCAAGAGTTCGAGGTTGCTGTGAGCTATGACGTCACTGCACTCTACCGAGGCGACATAGTGACACTCTGTCTCAAAAAAAAAAAGGCAGTGCCTGTGGCTCAAAGGAGTAGGACGCCGGCCCCATATGCCAGAGGTGGTGGGTTCAAACTCAGCTCCGGCCAAAAACTGCAAAAAAAAAAAAAGAAAGAAAGAAAGAAAAGAAAAAGAAATAGGAACACAGTTATTTGCTAAGATCGTGCAGTTGCTAAATGCCAATCAAGATTTGACTTCTGGGCTCAGCGCCTATAGCTCAACCGGCTAAGGCGCCAGCCACGTACACCTAA
>NW_003852489.1:2761372-2773527 GCF_000181295.1 Otolemur garnettii
AAAAAAAAAAAAAAAAAAGATTTGACTTCTGTAGCATTCTTAGTACCACTCCTCTAACTTCATCAAAAAAACTATTTTTTCTCGAATCTTTCTTATCCATTCTCCTCCTCAGCTACTTACTTAGACCTGACCATTACCTAAGCATCCCTCCAGTTCCCAATAAAAAAAAAAGCCAGGATGATGGGAGATGTGGCAAAGCCGCGTTTTCTTTGGGCAAGTGGACTGGAGGATACCTGGAGTTTAAACAAAGTTCCACCATTTCCCCCTCTGCCTCTTCTTTCTCACCTTCACTCCTCCCTCCACGGACCCCATTCCTTCAACAAGACTTGTTTGTGGCACCTAAAATGCTGCTGGTGAAAGGAAAGGAAGGAGGGAGGGCGATGTTTATTGAGCACCTCTCGGGCCCTGTACTACATGTTTTCGTGGTGTTTGCTTTTTTGAGGTTCTTTCTTAATTTGTGTCCCCACCCCCATTAAAGAATTATGCGTCAGAATCAGAAGGAATGTTAGAAATCATCTATCCCCATCCTTTTCCTCTTACTTTGCAGAGGAAGAGATGACTGTCCATTAAGGGGCATGGCATGCTCAAGGTCACAAGGTCTTTCTCCTGACAAGTACTATGTATGTACATGTCTGCCTACCTGTGCGGCTCTGTGTGTGGTGGGTATGGAGTAGGTGTGGGAGTCAGGGCAGCTGGGGTCATGCTTGGTCAGACATACCACTCCGTGTTGTTGACTGCATCCCCAAAACCTGGTGTGTCCACAATGGTGAGCCGCAGCCTCACACCCTTCTCTTCTATGTCCACTGCATGCTTTGTGATCTCCACAGTTTGCATGATCCGCTCTAGAGAAGAGGGAAACTGAGGCCAGGGCAAGGGCAGAGACCTGTCTAGTCAGGACAAACCACCAACCCCAACCCACTTTGCTGCCCAGACTGCCTCATCCCACCCAACCCCCAGGCTGCCTGGGGGCCTGTTCTCTGGGAACCAGCAAGGAACACATTTCCCAACACAGGAAATGCCGGTGGCTGTTGGCTCTGGCCCCAGCCTCTTCTCTGCTCTTGGCTTTTTTCTTGGATTCCTGGAATCCTTGGGGGTCAAAAATTCATTCAGAGAGCAAGATTCTGGTCCCTGCCTTGCTTCAGCACCCAAATCCTTAGGGAGCTAGCTGGTAGGCTGCCAGACAAGATAGGCCTATGGAAAGATGCTGTCAATCTCTCTAAAAAGCCATGGTTTCCTGTAAGCTAGGGGGCATCACCCAGACTCTGCATGGAGTTTAATTTCCCAAGACAGGTCTGCCGGCCTGACTTCACGCTGGTCTCCTTTCCTTACCTTCAGCACTTAGGAGTTTCCGGTCCCGGTATAGGTCAGTGAGGAAGAGGCTATTAACAAGAGTGGATTTGCCCAGACCAGACTCTCCTGGCAGGAGAGAAGACAGAGGTACCAGATCAGAGGTAAGATGTATAGCTAAGAGGGAATTCCACTGGATGAAGGTGTGGGGGAATACCTTTCTTATCTACGTGGGACTAGATTAACCAAACCATAGCATTTGAGCCAGAAGGAAACAGATCAGCTGGTCCAGCGTTCTCATTTGAGTGACACCAAGAGAGAGCAAGAGATTCCGCAAGGTCACACAGAGAAAGGCAAATACTAGAAAATTGTTGGTCAAGTGCTCTTTGCACCACTTTATGCCTCCTGTACATATACATATGGTATACATACTTTTGGCCACCAGTGGCTTCTGGCTATTTTGCAAAAAGACACAGCCACTTGCTGCTTGCGCCTTTCCTATGTATACCCTCTCTCCATACACAGATGCACACCATCCCCACCTAAAACACCCCCTGCCCAGCCCAGCCCAGCCCTGCCCCTTTTCTACCTGCCACCATGAGGGTAAAGTCAAAGCCTTTCTTCACAGACTTTCGGTGGACTTGGTTGGGTAGGGTTGCAAAGCCCACATACTCCTTGTCATCCTAGTGGACAGGAAGGCAGAATGCATCAGGACAAGAGGCAGAAGGGCCCCAGCACTCAGCACCAATCTCCTCTCTTTCTTTCTCCCTCCTAGATCTGCATCTTACAGGAGTAGCTTTATAGGACCAGCCTTACAGGAGCAGTGCCAGACTCCTTTTGGTTCTCATCTGAAGCCACCCACTGGACCTCCTGCCCCTGCTGGAGCTGTCAATTTCCAGTGCTTTGGGGGCTGCCATCACAAAGCTGGGGCTGACACAGGACAGAGAGAAGGCCCAGATACACATACACACATACACACACACACACACACACTCTCTCTCTCTGAAGCTCTCTCCGCTCTCTCCCTGGGTTTTCCTGCACCAGCCCACTGAAAGGCAAAGGCAAACAGGGCTGGAGGCTCTACCTCAGAGGAATCATAGGGATCGAGCTTGCCCCATGGGCTGCGGGGCCGGGCAGAGGGGCTGAGAGGGGCTGGGGCACAGAAGTACTGCTGGCTGTCAGAGGACTGTGGCCACGAGGGGGGTCTAAATTCCATGTCATCATCATAGAGGTCCGGGGCCTGGGGTCTTGGCTCAGGGATTTGGGGCCTGGACACCCAGGTCTTAGCCTCCGGTGTGTGGTAGCTCTCGTTTCCTGGGAAATCCTTCACAAACTTGCTCAGTTCTCCATCATCCGTGGTGTCTTCCAGGAAACGCTTGATCTGGGGAATGGGGGTGGGGTGGAATAGGTGGCAGGTGGCAGAAAGGGGGGGGAAGGGAAGAATGAGGAAGAAGGCAGAAGACAGGAGAAGGCAAGAGGGAAAGGAGGGAAAGCACTTGTGGTTAGAAAAGAAAGGAATTGCAGCCAAGCCAGAGGAAGTACTCACTATCCCTCCCTAATCTGCTCGCAAACAGCCCCAATCCAAGATGCCAGGAGGGGCCCCAAGGTCTAGGAGGAGTCCCAGGCAGCCCCCAACTCCCTGGCAACTACTCTTGGGAACTGAGGAGCTCCAATTGTGGTGCTTCCTCTCAGCAGGGTGTTATTGAGGCTGCCCTTCCTAGGGGTCTAGGTACCGCAAGGGCCAGGGACTGTCACAAAGGCCAGGACAGACTGACTAAGAGGGAGCAGACAGAGGCATTAGACAGGAGGGGAGAGTATCATTCAAGGGAGAGTACAGAGAGTCAGGATGGGGCAGAGGCAGGAGGGAAGTAGGTACAGGAGAAGGGAGCTACCAGCCCCAGGTAAGTCAGCAGTGGGTTCTGTGCCTCCTGTCACTGCTGGTCAGTGTGCTTCAGGATTGAGGTGCAGATGCTAAGGGGGTTATCCACTCCCTGTACTTCACTGCCCAGACTTCAGTACAGTTGGCACTATGCTGAGACCTAAGCCCCAAGAGTAAACATGCCAGTAGATGCAGAGTATGGGTAAAGGGGACCTAGGAAGGACCTGATTTGGTAGGATGGACACTGTGGCTATGGAAGAGTTGGTGCATAGGTGGGCTGGAGGATGCCTGGGCCTCCAGAGCTCCTGACAGCCCTGACTATAAGGGACGTGTAAGAGGAAGCACCCTTCTATTGCCCCTTATCCCTCTGCTCAAAGCCATTAGTGCCCTAACAGGGCCTGCCCTAAACCATGAACCATAGAGGGTGGGAGGCAGAGAACAAACAGAATTTTTTGCAGAAGCTTGTTCCACCTCATCCCCAGCTCAGAGAGGGGCTGTTCTCCCCTATTCTTGCTCTCAGATCTAGACCCTAAAACTTTCTCTCTCCTTTGGGGGTCAGCCTCCTTTGTGGGGTGCCTGGCAGTGCTGGGCTCAACTCTGTCTCACAATACCCAGATGCCACCTCCAGACAATGGACAAGGGCTGGCTGCAGAGGCTGACTCACCCTCTGGGGAATGGCCAAGCCAGTGGGGGCTACCCTGGACCACTGTAGAGTCCCAGCCAGGGTGAAGGAGATAAGATGGACAGTCTTTCTGCACATCCCCATCTTACAAAGGCAAGAATTGAGGGAGCTGAATATGCACTCTGCCAGGTTTATGCCAGAGGAAATGGATTGAGATAGGAAGGCTAGAGGGAAAAGTCCCCTAGGGGCTACTTCCAGGATGTCACCCCTTAAGTCATCACACTTGCTTAAAGCCATAGACTCTAGAGCTCATCTGGATGGCGGGGAGGAAAAGAGGTCCTTTAGCCTAAAACTGGAAGCAGCATATGGGGGCTTAGTGACCAGAAGAAGCTGTCCTGAGGCAAACCTGACCTAATAGGCTTTTCTCACCCATAACATTTGTGAGATCCTTTCGTGACTATACATTACAATTTATGTTTGTTGTCTTAGTATTCGTTGTGTCCCCTTTCACGCTCAAAGGTGTCCCAGTTTGGACAATTAATTGTATGGCATCAGAGAAGGCATGCGTCTAGGGAGCAGCAGGTCTTGTTGTCTAGCAGCTAATGAGTCTGGAGAACTCAAGGAAATCTGCCCCTTGCGCAACCCCAGTGACCCAGCAGTTGGTCTGGGATTCAGACCAAGTGTGGGTGGGATAGGACAGTGCTCCACCTGGTTCTCCAGGGGCACCGAATGGAGGAGCAGCAGGGAAGGAGGAGGAAAGGGATTGATGCAATCCCTAGTCCCACAGTCTTCCAGCGAAGGCAGGCACCTGGAACCCAGCACCCTTCTCCCCTCCGCCACCCCTAGCTGCTTATCAGCATGGAGGAGCCACAGGGCATTAGACAAGCAGACGGGATTCTAGGGTCCTCACCATCTGTCTATCCATCCCACCCCCAGCTCTGCCAGTGACAAAATCATTTCTGACTTTGAGCCCCAGTCACAGCCAAGGCAAGAGAAAGACAGTCTGGTCCACCCATCTCCCAGAGGAGCACCTTACCCCAGCTTCAGCCCTGTCCTCCGGGACAGAATTCCCTTGCCATCCCAGTGAATGGTCCATGTCTCACACTTGCTCCCTGCCAGCAAGCTCTAGGTCTCATTTTATTTCCCAGGCAAAGTTCCTCACACATAGAAACAGCTTCATCTTGATGCTCTTGTTGTCTATTAGGCTCCCTGGCATGCTCCTTTCCCTTTCTATTGGACCCCCCTCTGTTTCTGGCAGGGCCAAAAAAGCTTGTGGAATGTCCTTCCCCACCCTTCCTCCTCCCCTTCCCTTGGCTCCTACCCTGCAAGGACAGCTCAGCTGCAGCAGGATCACTTGGTTCCTCTGCAGCCCCCTCCTTCTCTGATTGGCTGCCCCATGATGCCTGTCTGCTGCCTACCCTGGTGGGCACAGCACCACCTCTGTCTGCAGTACAGGCTCTTGATCCATTTGATCTCTCCTGTTAACCCCCAAGGACACCATGGCCTGCCTGAGGACTATCAATGGTCCCCAAGGTGACCTGGCCTATTAGTACACGGGAATAGCCACCACAGAAACCCATTCCCAAAAGATTCCAATACCCCATCTCTCTCTTTCACCTTAACTTTAAAGCAGTGCTAATGAAATAGGATGAGATGTCCCATAATCATCTGGGTATAGGGTCTCATGGGAATGGTCTCATGCTTCTTTCCCAGTGTCCCCCTCCCTTTTTTTTTTTTTTTTTTTGGCATTTTTTGGCGGGGGCCGGGTTTGAACCCACCACCTCTGGTATATGGGGCCTGCGCCCTACTCCTAGAGCCACAGGCGCCACCCATGTCCCTTTTTTTTTTCTCCCAGTGAGATTTCTGACTGCAGAAATCTGCTCCTAGATTTTCCTGCAGGGATCCAGCTACTGAGGGGGCTTTGCTCTAGGGACTCCTCCTGCCCTAGGATACCTGACCTCTGCTCATGGAGATCTGTCCAAATTCTGTCACCACAGGGCTTCCATAGAGTGAATGACAGGGATGCTGTTTGCACTGGGTCTCTGAGGGACAAGGGTTCAAGCCAATGGGAGGCTGGTATCCCATAAGTTTCAGAGCTGCCATTTAGGTGGGAGACAAATTAAAGGCCCTGGCTGGGAGTGAGCAGATGGATCAACTAGGGGTCAGGAAGCTAGTGTTTCTGGTTGGGCCAAAAACACCATATGTGAGTCTGTATAGTGTCTTAATTTCAGGGCCTTAGTGTCCAGTTGTGAATGGCCCTTCCTTGCCTCCCAGGGAGGTTGCACCACCAGATGACAGATATTTTAGGCTGCTTTGAACCTAAGAAAAAGCATCTCTCAATTCAGGGATGTTGGCTTGCCATTCTTTTTACATGCAATTTAACTCCCTGGGCTCTTGCATTAGGGAAGAGCTAATTCCCAAAGCAGCTGGGACACTGACCTACTTTGAGGAGACCCTCATAGAGGCATCTGGCCTGACATGAACCAGTCAGCCTAAGGACTTGGCTGGCTTGAGGGCAGAGGCCTCATGCAGGGGCCCTTGATGGTGGTAGGGGTATCTTTAATTAGAGAAGAACAGGGTAGCCTCAGCCAAGATGAAAGCCAAGACCTCAGATGAACTGAACTTAGTGTGTGGCAGAAAAGCCCCTGGGCCCCTGCTGGACTTGGCACTGGGGACAATCAGAGCTTCCCCAAGCTTCCATCCCTAGAACAATCAGTCTCTCCATCCCCCATGTGGGGAAAGAGAAGGGGCAGGGATAAGGACAGGCACTACTTGGCTTCTCCCAGGAACCCCCCACTTTGAGGAAGTCACAGGGTCACCTGGACTTCCTGGCCAAGACTTGGGCATCTGCCTGGACACAGCTTGAAAGACAAGAACCCACAAGGTTGGCTTTCCCAGACTTGAAAGCTTCTGATTCCGTGGGGTCCAGGGAGTTCCCTTCTGGAGGCTGCTCACAGCCAACATCCTGCCCCACAGGCTGGTCACGGATCACCTCCTGCTGTAAACAGCTTGTGACTCCCAATGCAGAGGGCAAAGGCTGTGGGGATTCCAGACTTGAAGAGGATGGCATGTGCCCTGGAGATCCTGACACCCATACACTGCGTTTGTGGCAAGCTCTGATAACAACAGCAGAAGAGCTTGTATCCTCACAGGCATCAAAAGTTCCTGCCTGAGGGCCCTGGAGAGGCTGGCTGGTGTTACTGTTTCTCTTTTTGCTACAGGCAGTTGGAAGGAATGGGTACCCCTGCCCCCACGCTCTGCAGAGGGACCTGGTTTGGGGTTGGAGGCAGGGATAGTTGCAGCAGGAGGGAGCTTCCCTGGGGTTCCTGTCCAGAAGGCAGAGGGATATAGCCGATTCCCCCAGGGCAGGATGGTGGATGGGCTTTCCTCTCTCAGGGGTCCCTTTGGGAAAGGTCTAGGGTCTGCCCCTTGCCAAACTATGGGAAGGAGGAACCCAGCGCCTCACTATCCTTCTTAGGGAAGCAGGCAGTGTTTGTGGGCCTTTTCTGTTTTCCAAAGGAAGTTGGTGCTGACCCCTGCGCCCAGAGTAGGTGAGTGAGGAGGAGTCACCCTGGTAACAGCTGACCCAGGCAAGGACGGAGTCCCTCACCTTAGATCATCGCTGACGCGCCCTTACCAGCCCAACATGCGCATCTCAGTCGGTGGGCACCTCCCTCATCACGGATCCACCCCTTCGTCCCAGACCACCGGCAGCACCCCAGGGGCCGGGCCCCACTCCCTCGCTGCTCTGAGGAAAAAACTTGGGAGCGGCGACGCAGCGCCGCCCGGCAGCAGCGCCTGCCTGTGCCAGGGGCTGGTGACAGCGCCTCCCCACCCGGCACAGCCAGGGCTGCGGCGCCACTGGTACCCTTGCAGCCGCCCGGGAGCGGCGGGCCCAGCACTCCCCGGCCTTGCCCCACTCCGGCCCGCCTGTCTTACCATGGCTGCAGCCCAAGCGGGGCCGGCTCCGCCTGGACAGCGCCGGAGGGACCCGCGGCGGGAGCTGCAAGCCGACCTCACAACACCAATGGCCCCCGCCCGCCTCCCCGAGTGCGACCGCTGGGGGCGGGGCCCGGCAACGGGGGCGGAGCGAAGCGGCCTGGGGTGGGGCTGCACCTCCGCCGAGCGGGCGCTCACTACGAGCTGGAGGCGCCCACCTGGGGGCTGGCCTTGCAGCCTGCGACCCCCGGAGGCGCAGGGTACCGAGAGTAGCTCAGGACAGGTTGGGGCCTCAGCTCCTCGGCTCCTCGTCTCTGGACTGCACTGGGCACCTGGTCCTTCCTTACTCAGCTTCAGGACCACCACGGGGGCTTGAGCCAATCCCCAAAGAAAAAGGGACAGCTCACTTGGAATCCCTAGGAGATGACTTTGGAAAAAAGGGGAGTTGCTACACAGGTTGGAGAGAAACTGTTAGTTACTCCAGAGATTCAGTAAGGTTTTCAGAAAGTGAAGCCGACTGATGTCCAAGATACTGATTGTCCATACCCTCCACACTTCTTAAAGGGGAATGTCAGCCATTCTCTACCTCCACCTAAGCTGAAGAGACAGGTTAGTGGCAGGTTCCCTTTGTGCAGGACTCCAGATTAAAGATTAAAGAGGATTTGCTGCACAAATTATCCAGGGATCATCTGCTGGAAGGGTGGAAGGGAGAGGGCTAGTGGCTTTGATTGGGTGTGAAGCCTTGCCTACGGCTGAGAAAAGTGGGACGGGCCTTGGGAGTGGCCAGCCCAGGCATGACCCAGGCCGAGCTGGGCTACTCTTCCTCTGACAAGCAGGTGAGATACTGTGAGGACAGATGCCCCAGGAGCTTTTAGAGGCATTAGAGGCTCAGAAGGGTCAGAGCAGCAGCTAGAAGACAGATGCTTGGTGGATGAGGAGTTTAGATCCTTGGGGAGTGAGGAGCTGGTGAGGGATTTCCTGAGCTAAGCAGTCTGAGCTGGTCAGGCTCCTGTGGAAGTTTCCAGAAGTATGCTCCTACCATACGCCCTAGACCTCTCCTTTAAGAGTAGGCTGACTGGCCTCTACCTGAATACACTCTGGACAAAACTGAGACACAAAGGTACGGCCTTCTCTATGAGTAGAAGTAACTGCCCTATTCCATTCTCATCTGTGAATCAGTGGCCATGGTTGGAACCAGTCAGAACTCAGCCAAGGGAGGAAAGAGAAATTGGGACAGCAGGTGATATCAGGCTTAGAAAAAACAGGGCTGCTGGGTGGCGCCTGTGGCTTAAAGGAGTAGGGCACTGGCCCCATATGCTGGAGGTGGTGGGTTTTGGCCCAGCCCTGGTTAAAAACAGCAAAAAAAAAAAACAAAAAAAAACAAAAAAAACCAGGGCTGTTATTTGGCACTGGTGGGCTGGAGGATGGGTGTTGTTGCATAAAGACATCAGAAGTGTTTGTGAGCCAGCAGATTGAGGAGAAACCTTCCTAGCTGGGGGACCTTGGACAACTCACTTCACCTCTCAGGCCCTCAGTTTCCACACCTAAAAATGAGGGAATTAAACTAGATTTTTAAAATTATTTTTTGTTTTTGAGACAGAGGGTCTCACTCTGTCACTAAGGCTAGAGTGCAGTGGTGCAATCACAGCTAACTTGCAGCCTTTAACTCCTGGGCCCAACTGATCCTCCTGCCTCAGCCTGCGGGACTGAGGTTTCCTTGAAAGACACAATCCAGCCCTTTGGCTCCACCAGAGCTCTCATCAGTGACTCATCTACCTGTAGCTAGGACTATATGTGCATGCCACCACATGCTGCTAATTTTGTTTTTAGAGATAGGGTCTCACTATGTTGGCCAGGCTGGTCTCAAACTCCAGGCCTCAAGAAATCTTCTTGCCTTGGCTTCCAAAGTGCTGGGATTACAGGTGAAAGCCACCAAACTTAGCATAAACTAGATTATTTCTAAGCTTCCTTGCAGCTCTGGCATTCTAAAATGCCAGTGCAGTGGGGGGAGGAGGGTATGCTACATGCTACTGTAGGCCTTAGAGAAAGACAAGAGAGCAAGGACGTGCTGAAGCAAAGTCAGCCAAGCAGAGACTCAAGGGAAGACCCCGGATCTGAGAGGAGGAGGAAGTAGGATGGGAACAGCAGCTTGCCTCTGATAAGGAACCTCTGAAGGTACCTAGTGGCTCCTAGAAAAGGCCTGAGGCAGATCAAAAGATATGAAGTTGACTCAGGAAAACAAAGACATAAAGAGAGACACCAATGACTGCTGGAAGTCTTCAGAAGTAGCAGCTGCTGCTGCCATCGGCCCTAAATATCAAGCTTGGGCTACACAAAGCCCCACTGTTCAAAGCCCCAGGCCTCTGGTACTCATGCATGCACTCATAAGAATATCTCTTGGGTGTTTTCAGCCACTGGGCAGTTGTGTGGCCTGGGGTGGGGAGAAAGGCCCATGTCAAGGAAGGGAGCTCCATCACAAAGCCTTGTTTTCCTCTCTCATAACATCCCTCCTCCCCCCATCCTCAGCTGTGTTCCAAGTGTGAACATAGACACATCTCAAAAGGCAGCCCAGTTAGCTCATCCTCAGCTGTGACTGGAATCCCAGCTCTTCTCTGGCACCTGCTGCCCAGGCTCCAGAGAAGCATGTTGATGCCAGCTTGCCTTGAGGGAAATGAGGCCCCAAGAGAGGCCTGGGACCATGGAACTCAGCTCCAACACAAGAATCTCAGGGTTTTGATGGCCACAGCCCTTTTCCAATGATTGTACCACAGGCCCAACATTGAGGCTGCTGGAGTGAAATAAAAGCAGGAAGCAGACTTCAAGCCATTCCACCCGCACAAGTCCTGCATGCTAACCTGCAATATTCAGAGGCTCTGAGAGAATTTGTCCTGGGCGTAAGCCCTATGCCAGCTTCGGCTATTATCTCACTGCCCCCAAGTCCCTTGCCCTCGCTGGGCCTCTGTTTCCTCCACTGAAAGACAGGCTGGACTCCCCGCAGGTCCAGCTCTCATGTTCTGTGTTGATGATGGTAGTGTCTGACGTCTGGTAAGAAGTGGGGCTGAGATACAGCAGCAGTCCTTGCACAAATCCCTGACTTCTGAGTGCTCTTCCCCACTTCCAAGTGGCAGGTGACCTGGCCAAGTCTGCCTTAGCACTACTCCACTCTTGAAACTATAGCTCTCCTTTGAAATTCAACATCCCACTAGGCATTAATGTCCTTAACCAGAGTATGATTTCCCAGGCACTCCTATGGTGGGTTATCCATGCCAAGTGTCTAGGGAAAGGACACTCAGTTGGGAAACTCAAGATCAGCAACCACTGTTCCAGCCTGCTGGCCCAGGCTCCTTTGCTTAGGCCAAATTGGTCTATCTTGACTCCTCTACTGAGTCTTTCCTGCCCACCTGTGGTTGAAGGTTATAAAGCATAGGAGCTAACAAGCAAGGAGGCTACACTTGAACCAAACTAGGGCCCAGGTTCAAAGCCAAGAATAAAGAGCAATTACCACAAGAAAATAGGATTTCAGATCTACATGACTAGCAAAAGCAACTTTTGCCTCTCAGTAGCTAAGTTCCCCTTAAGAAGTGCTTGTACTAATTGTACCTCCCCCTTCCACAGAGGTAGATGAGTCACTGATGAGAGTTCTGGTGGAGCCAAAGGGCTGGATTGTGTCTTTCAAGGAAACTTCAGCCAGCAAAGGTGCTAGACAAAGGTAATAAATGAAAATACCGTAAGCCTCACTTTTCCCCCATCTGCTGCTACATGTCCCATGATCTTGGGGCGAGCATGAAATATGGGTGGCAAGGCTGGGGAGCACTGCGTTTCCAAGCACCTGCTGAGTAGCTGCAGAAAGGGGAAATTCCAGAGCTGGCACAGGGTTACAAGCTAGCTACTCAGATACTGCAGACAGTCTTTCCAACACCTATCCTGAGAAGAACAGGGCTACAGGACCTCAGAGTTGGAAGAGACTTACATACCTCCTCCTAATGTGATTCCTCTAAAAGACTCACCCCACCACCACCACCCAGCACTGCCTTCCCAGCCTCTGCTTTGCTGACTCATTCCATTGTACTTTGCTTTGTCCTTTGATGTCCATATCCTTTCTAGTGACTGATCTGTATTCTATTCTCTCCCAAATTAACCACAGCCTCTCAAGAGCAGAGAGCATGTCTTCTTTCTGTTTTAACCTCTGCTCACTTCAATTCAGCAAACATGTGATATGATGTCTGCCTGGGTATCCAAGCCTCTGCCCCCAGGAGATAGCTGATCAATCTAGATTGACTAAAGGGATTCAATGATTAGTTTTCCACTCTGATTTTAGAGGACAGGCAAGCCTTGGGGCTCTGAGCTTCACTGACCCATCACTTGCCCTTCAATCTGGCTGCTTTTGAGCTTAAACTCACCTCCCAGACTCATGTTCATATACAAAAA
>NW_003852489.1:2773781-2784909 GCF_000181295.1 Otolemur garnettii
ATTCGAACCCGCCACCTTAGGTGTATGTGGCTGGCGCCTTAGCCGCTTGAGCCACAGGCGCCGAGCCTCCCTTCACAATTCTTGATATCTAAAGGTGCTGCTGGAATATTAAGAAGTTATATTCCAGGAAGATGTAGCTACAGGAGTATTTCTATACCACGTAGTTGAATCCCTGGGGCAGGAAGCTCCATAAAGTGCTTCCAGCTTTGTCGAGCAAGCTCTGAGCCTCAGTTTCTTCATCTGTGAAATTGGGAGGAAAAAAGCCCACCTTATAGGCTGCTATGAAGATTCACTAATTCACTTAATATAATCACTAAATGAATGATAGCTATTATCTCTGCTAATGAGATTATCAACATCAAACCAGCAACTCTCAACTGTGACTATTTCAAATGCCTTCCCTCCGAAGGATTAGGAGTATGCATGTGTAATGGGTGTCGATAGAAGGGAGGAGAAAGAATACCAGAGTAACGCCTTACACGAAAGTGACACTGGAATGACTATGCTGCTACCACCTGCTAGACACCATACCATCTCTAGAAAGCAGGTCTTGGCCTCAGACCTACTAATCTATATTCCCAGAAACAGACACTGTAGAGATCCCTGGAGCTACATGACTTTGCCTGTACTGGCTGTACCAAGGAAGTGACATCCTTTGGTGTCACAGCCTGAGCTTCTCTTAAGAACTGCCTACATTCTCTACCCCTCCGCCAGGCCTTCATTCAGCCCCCAGGGTCCAGCTGTCTCTTGCTGCTCCCCGAATAGCAGCTGAGCCAAAGCCAGCTGAGCAGAGGAGGGTAAAGGGACATGGCCATTTCTGCCACTCTGTATAGCCTTGGCTCAGCAGTTGTCAGGGTGGCTTCTGGGTTACAGATTTGCTTCTTCACCCAAATATGTGCCCTGCCCTCTGAAACCAAGCTCACTAATCTACACTGGTCCACTGCTTCTCCTCTTACCTAAAAAAAAATCCACCATTCCAAACAACACCAAACTACTCTGACAGAAAGATGTGATGCTGGAAATGAGTTCTAGTTGCCAAATAACTTATGAAGATACATCAGAAAGGCCAAAATGGATGTGGCAGTTTCTTTCCTAAGTAAGATCACTCTGGGCAGAACAAAGAACTAAGGGACTCTGGCCTCAGTTCTACCCTCAAGCCCAAAAGGAAGGCATCACCTTTTCTTGCTCCTGTTTTACAGTCAGAGAGAGTAACCTGCTCAGGCCTCACATGAAACTGGAACACTGTCCCCCACTCTGGGCTTCCAGGGGCTCTTGCTGAAGCCAAATGCCCCAAACTGGCCCTAGGTGACCCACTGTCCTGGTTTTCCCAGGATTATAGTATTCAAGACATGGGACTTTTAGTATGGAAACCAAAAAAATCTTAGGCAAACCTTGATGAGTTGTTCAACCTAGCCTGTCCCCAAATTAGTGAGGGTTGGCTAGAGGTTGCCAGTCTTCCATGCTGCTCTGGAATTGTCTGGCCATGGTGACTGGAAATGAACAAGGTGCCATCTGACAGGATAAGATAACTACTTCCCAAGAAGCTGTGTAGTGAGCATCAGGCTGCTATAAAAAGCGTCCTACGGTGTCCTGCTCCATTTTCAACAGCTCCACTCCATTCTTTCAATAATTCACTTTCCTCTCAATTACAAACCAAGACAATGCAAGAGAAAAATGAGGGGAGCTGGGAAGACAGTCCCTAGGGTTCCTTTCAGACAGCCTGGGTCCTAGGATATATATCCTCATGAATGCACAAACTTATATCCTCATGAATGCACAAACTCCCCAAGTTCCTTGAGAGCTTTGGGTTCTTTGTAAAGGAAGTCTACCTAAGCAAAACTTCCCTGTGTTCAGGAGCCAATAGGAGGCTGATCATTCTGTCTTCAGGGGACAAATGACATGCCTCCCTAAAGACATTGAGGTCTTCCTTGGCTATGATTGCTTCCTCTAGTTCCTGACCTGTTTTCCAGAGTTGGTTTCTTACATAATTGATAGGTATGGCAGGGAGTAAACCACCTTGTCCTCTGAAAGCCTGAGATGTCACATTTAAGGGTGAGTAGGACAGGTGCCTTAAGGACATAGGATCTTCGATCTAGGGCAACCCTGTCTCTCAGAGGCACTGTAGCCCCTCCTGTCAAGAATAGCTTTATTTCCAGGAACTCCCCAGAGCTGTATGAGAAGTCAGCCCCTGCTGACCCAACAGGGTACCCTCAGAAACTTACTGTGAGCTTCTGAGTTCTGATACCAAAAAAAGCCCATCAGGAATGCTTCCCTCAGTCCAGCACACCCTCCTCTGGGGAAGGTCCAGCCTCTAATGTCCCAAACCAAGGATGAGAAGCATATGTCCACCCTACTTCTTAGACAAAAGGGCCTTAAGGGTCCCTTTGTGGGAGGTACTGACAGGGAGAGAGGCTGGATCAGGCACCATCCTCAATGCATTGTTTTGGTTTATAATTGAGAGGAAAGTAATTGAGAGGCTGCATCAGGGGTCATGTAGCTCAACAACAAACATGCTGCCTCTCACAAGCCAGGCTTTGTGGCTGACTACCAGAGAATTCCCACTGGGAATGGAATCTGGAGCAGACTCTATGGTCAACCATCCCCAGATCAAAGCCTCCATCTTGAGACTTCCTGAGGACGATGCATCCTAGGAGATAGGCTGGGGAAAACCTAGGTCTCTCATGCTTTGCAAGAAGAGCACCTGGGCCACCTCCATGCCTCCCTTCCTCCAGAGTGCAGAAAAGATCAGCAGCCCAGCTGCCTGGGAGCCTTCTCTTCCCAGATTCTGAGGACCAACTCTGTTGCCGAACAGGGCTGGAGAGCTGTAATTATCGAGACAGGATAAAAGCTATTTTGGGAAGTAGCTGCCCTGCTGCCAAGGCTTTGACTTCCTAAACTAAAACAAGATGCACAGAAAAAGAGGGTGAGTGTAGGGGAGAAAAAGGAGGAGCCTGCTCAGTCAAAACATTAAATCTTGAACTAAGGGAAATAGTAAACCGTTGCCAAAGGTACAAATTTGTATATATGGGTGAGCAAGAGACTAGCTGTTAAGGCACCTCCTCCTGGCTTTGGGAAGGAGGACAAAACCAGGTGACCCTCTGCCCACCTCCTGCCGACTCCTCTTTCCTAAGACCCTTCCAAAAACACTCATTCAGTCTATTCTGTTTTGACTTTGAGCACAAACTATTTCATATTGTTGTTTAAATGTTTCCTGTCCATTTCTTGTCTCTCCAACCAATGGTTTTTCAAGACCAAAGAATGTTGTGCAATGAAGCTTCAATGCTTCCCCAGTAGTGCCTAGCAGAGTGCTATGGGTATGTGAATTAAAATTATCTATGGAAGAGGGGGGGAGGAAGGAACAGAGGGAGGAGGAAGGGAAAGGAAGGATTTACTGTCTTGTATAAAGATAATCTCTAAAAGTAGCTGCTCCCACCTACAGCTGAGCTCAGGGCATGGGGCTGGATAAGAAACTATGGCAGAGAGTGTGGCAGCAGCATTTCTGGACACCTCCCTTTCAGCTGTTCTGTTATCTGAGCTCAGGCTGCCCCTTGCTCATTTCTTTGCCATCTGAAGTCAACTGTCCATCCTGGGTTAGCCCAGGGATAGGACCCATTAGAGGCCACTGCTAAGCTTTGGGTAAGAAAGAGAGAAATACGGCAAAAGAAAGAATGGAAGTAGCTTTGACCATCTTACCAAACACAGGGCAAGAAGAGCCAAAGTACTTATGGGAACAATACACTGTGAAATCAGGACACTGTTTGCCAAATTCAGGACATAACACTGCCAGAAGCAGAGTTCACCTTGAGTTTTTCCAAGTTAAAGACCCATATAGTGTGTAACCTAGAAAAGAGACCCTTTTTTGGAGTGCCCAGGCTGGAAAGAGGAGAGCCAAATGGGGACTGATTCAATCCATGGCTTCCTGGTATTTCCACAGACCACTTGGCAGTATTCATCATCTGCCAGAAGGTTTCTGTTCTTTCTAAGGCTGCAACAAGCTCATATAGCACTTTTGTGCCAACAATCCTCTGGGGAGATGCAGCCCCATAGGTGCATAACTTGGCAAGTATGATACAGGCTAGACTTCAGCCCCTACTTGCCTCCTCCACCAGGTACCTTTGTGCAGTGAACAACCTGCCCAACCATAGGGAGCAGCTCTCTCTCTGTACCCCGCTTCATCAGAGGCCAGGAGAGGGACTTGGATGGGGTGGGGCAGGGGGCACAGGAAGAGTGGAAGGAACCTCTCAGGGCATTCTTACCTCCTCATCTGTCATAACAGAGAAGTAGAAGCCAGGCATTCCCCGGGGGGCAGCAAATGAATTCAGAGAGTACCAACAGGAGGGGAAAAAGAGAATTTTACTGAAGATGCCCAGTGGACTTGGGTGTAACCTGGCCCAAATCCCTTCCTAGTGCAAGTGCAAGATAACAACAGATAGTATTTATTCAATGCTCACTACTGCAAACCACCACTCTAAGTGTTTTATGTGTAATACCCTGTGATAGCTTGTAATAAACCTCACAGTAATACTAAAAGGAAACTATTATTCCCATTAACAGATGGGGAAATTGAGGCTTGGAGAGGTAAAATAACTTACCAAACTCAAGGTCACAGTCAGAAAATAGTGGATCCAGGGTTCAAACCCAGTAAGATAACTATGGCATCCATAGGTTACTATACCACTACTTTATAGAACCTTGCTGCCCTTCCCTCCTCCATCGCTTGGCAGGCTTATGCTGATTGGGACTGAATTGCATTCCCAGGGCTCTCTCCTTCCCAGGAACTGCTTTATGCAGAGCCCTGGCCTCTGTCATGTTCATAGTGCTGGAGCATATTTGGGCCACAATACTCATCGCAAGAAATTCCTGCTGCCAAGAATTACTCTCTGAGGGCTGGTCCCCATCCTCCCCTGCCACCAGAGAGGCCAAAAGTACAAAGGAGTGGAGGGTCATGAGGCCCTGGGGACACTTCTCTTAAAGATTCTAGGGCTGCAAGACCCATAAACAGTCTCAAGGGGCAGGCTCAGAGACTTCCCTGGAGATCCTGGCTGGGCAATAGCCATTAAGTATCTCCCAGGTTGTAGGGTAGAGGCTGGAGGAGGATTCTGAGAAGCCAGAAAGACACATGAGAAGAGTCTCCAACCTGAATTAATGTAGGCTCAGCCTGTGCAAGACTGTGAAGTAGGCAGTTTGCTTTAGCAGTTTTTTGTTTTGTTTTGTTTTTTGAGATAAAACTCTCACTTTGTTGCCCTGGGTAGAGTGCCATGGCTCAAGTAATCCTCTTGCCTCAGTTTTTCTATTTTTTAATAGAGATGGGGTCTTACTTTTGCTCAGGCTGGTCTCGAATTCCTGAGCTCAAGCAATCTGGCCACCATGGCTTCCCAGAATGTTAGAATTACAGGCATGAGCCACTGCACTGGGCCTTTTTTTTTTTTTTTAAATCACATGAGAGGTAAGGTCAGCTAAGGTGAAAGGCCATGGGGCTTAAGTAGTTCTTCATTCCAGAAATGATTTCCCATTAAAAGGAGACTCTTGAAAATAAAAAAGATTCCAAGCCCCAAAGAACTGATTCTAATGGTGGAATTTAAGGCAAGATGAGAAGTTCTTCTGTTCCTTAAGGTCAAAACCCTAGCATGTATCTCCTAAAGGACCTAGATCTACAGATACATAGATTCCACCCTTTCACCTGTATTCCCACCTCCCTAGACCTCCACTATGGGCCCATAGGAGAGAAAAGCACAGACCTTTTAGCCACCAGATGACACGATTGTACATTTCCTCAGAGACATCTGAAAGTAACAGAGAGATGGTTGCTTTTCTTCTCCATGGGAAGCACACCCTCATCCTCCACTACTTGCAACTCCCTTTCTAGTTCAACACGTCTCCACCCAGAGGTGCCCCTCAACACTTGATCTCCTCCAAGAAGTCCTCCAGCCTATGCCTAAGCATCACACTCCCCCTACCTCTATCTTTTTTATACCCACTCTTCCCCTATGGATGCCTTTCCCCTCCTAGAAGTTCAAGTTCCAGCTCATAAACACCCACCTTCTCCACTCTTGTTGCAAGAGTATTTACTTGAGGTCCTTATTCTCTTTTAACAGCCCTTACCAGCCCTCATCCCAGCTCAGTTATTCATCTCCACTCTTAGGAAGCAGCTTCTGACCCTACAAAGCACTCTTTACTATCTTCCATTGAAAAGTTAAGCAGCGTTACCTGAAAGAGTCAATGCCCAAGCATTGTGATTGATGCCATTAGCTTGGTGCTGATAAGAGAAGCTGGCAGGGAAGGAATGAAGCAATAGGGCTTAAGAACGGGATTAGCTCTGCCACTGGCAAAAGGGCAGCCCTTAGGCCCAGAATGAAGAGGCCTTTCCTACCCACCCCAACATCCCATCTCACTAAATTGAAGCTGGACCTGGGCAATCTGCTTCTTCACATACCCAGGAAGAAAGCACTAAACCTTTGAATGGGTTGTTTGGAGGTATACTTGGTGGCCTGTGGCACTTCCCTTAGTGATGATGCCTGACTTGGAAAATCCTTTGGTGTTGGTGGTGGTGGTGGGCTTGCCTTCTCTCTCTGGAACATACAATCTTCACAGAAAGGTTGTGAGTCCATTTTTAAAAAGGTCAGTAAAGGGTCAAGGGGAGGAGGAGACTTAGGCTCTAAATCAGGTGTTGTTGGCTGGCTTTGGGGTGTTTCGACTTGAGGATTCAGTAAGTACCACCACGAGGAGTCAGGTTCGTACCTAGGTAAGGACCTAGGAGGCAAGGGCCGAGGAGTCAATTCCACTTCTGGATGGCTATAGGGCTTTCGTGAGGGTTCTGGATACCTGAGTGCAGGTCCTGAAGACATGTAGGTAGTTTCTGTGGGTTTTGGAGTTTGCTGTTTATAGGTGGGCTCTGAAGAGACAAACGCAGAAGATTTACGAGAGCTCTGAGACATTGATGGAGCTGTCCCACGTTGAGTTGGTTGTAGTTCTGAGATGGTGACCCTGCGGCCTATATCACTGTCTCCTCGGGTTGGGGACTTCATGTTGGACTCCACCTCTGATATTAAGAATTTAGGAGAGTATTTGGTTTCAGGATAGGCAGAATGCTTTCGTGAAGACTCAGGATCTGGCCGCACAGAAACTCGGTGTCCGCTATCCAACTCTCTAATGGTGGAGAATTTGTGGGGCAATTCTAAGTGCATATTCTTTTGCACGGCCCTGGAGTCTGGAAGAACTGAGCTGCGAGGACCCATTTCTGGCTCTTCTCTAGCTATCTTCTTCTGGAGCCCCCGAGGTTCTGCAGAGACACGGCTACTGCCATGCTCCGGGGCAGGGGGACTCCTTGAAGATCTGACCTCAGCAGTAATCCTTCGGATAGGCTCAGTTTGTACTGCCTCATCTTTAGGGTAAACTGAAATCCTACGGGGAACTCTGACCCCTTGGGGCTTCTGGACCTTGGAGGGTGGGTCCTCTTGTAAGATTTGTGATTGTGAGTTATCCTTTTGGTCTAAAAAACTCAACTGACGAAAATATTTGGCATCTAGGGCTGATGAGGCACGGTGACTGACCTCATTACGCATTTGTTTGGCTTCACTACTTTTTCGTGTTGCTTCCTCTCTGACTGGACTAACATTCCGATGCATGCTTATAGAAAAGGAAGGTGTTGTCTGAGTCTGCTGGACCTTTCGATGAGGAGAGGAATGGCGGGATCCTTCTGTTCTTGATCGGCTCTCGGTTCCCCGAGGAGTGGATGCTGGAGAGACACTGGGCCCTGGCTTGGGAGACAAAGACCGAGGAAAGTCTGATGGTGAACGGGACATGCTCTGATGTGCAGCTTCTGATCTTGATCTTCGCTGGGCAGAAGGGATTGGGGAGACTGAACCATTTTGCTGACTTGAGCCAAAAATGTACCCTTGTCCCTGATGAGGAGATGCGTCCCTAACCTCAGACCCTCTCTGTGCTGAAATCTTGGACCCAGTTTTACTTGTCTTCAATAGCTGAGAGACTATACCCTTCTGAGAAGACCCCATATTTTATCAGCTGGCTTGTATTCAGGATCCTAATGAAGCCTGAACATTTATCCTCAGTTTTAAAAGTTGTTGTTCTTGAGCTCCCACGAAAGTGGTTGTTAGTCTAAGAGTGTCTCAAATAGGCCCCTTAGCTACCTCTCTGTCTGGTGATGTCATAAAGGAAGGAGCAGTACATCCTGCTTTACAGCCACTTTGGATTCTTCAGAGAATCCCAAGCAGTATTGAAAGGAAACTGGATTTGTCTTCGGAGTTAACATCACCAAGCCTTTGGCCAAGATCTTAACAAAACCTGGATTTCCTTATATACGGGGAAGGCTTCAGATCCTCTTCTCTCCAGACTCTTAACAAATTCTCAAAGGACTCATTCTAAGAAGAAATAAGGCAAAAGACCCTGTGACGGCAAGCTACTGAAACCAATCAAGCTATGTTAGCTCCAGTTTTAATAAGGTACAATGTACAAAGTTGCCCCAATTTTGTTAAAAAATCCATTGTTTGAAAGTCAAAAAACAGACCTCTAACCTTTTCTAGTTTTCACGAATGCTCTGGTTGACCCTGGGGTAATAATCCAGGATGCTCAAATCATAAAGTCTTATGATGTTAGTTCAAGAAAGTATAGTATTTTAGAAGGCATTTGGAGTTAAAGCCATTGATTTCAATCATGAACAATTAGTTGTACACTTTGGACAAGTTACCTGACTTGCACCATTGCCAGGGACATATATATAAGTGTGTCACACAATAATGTTAGTGTCCTTTCTCATGATCCTCTGCTGTCAACTATCTAGCCAGCTGCACTCTGGTTCTCTCTTGATTTGAAAGAGTGACTTTATAATTCAGATAATCATTTTGGATGGAAAACTCTGTTATCTCCTTTTCACATGAGATGCTCTCTCTTTCTCTCTCTCAGACACAGACCCTCCTATATCCAAACACATGATTATTAGCCCTAAAGGGTTGAGGGTATAGGATGGTTGGCTTCATTTTTCTATAGTCTACATTGACCATTCTTTTCTTATCTTTTAATTTTGTATGACTTGCTTAATGTTTCAAATTAATATTAGATTACATTTTACATTTATAAGGTAAAGTTCAAGTTGTAGTTGTTTCCTTCACCTAGGAAGTGAACCACATACCCATGCATTATTCCCTTTGGATGGGAATAATGGATTCCCATAATTTGGATTATTCCCTTTGCTGAGTCTCTTCTTCCCTCCCCACTCCTTGAATTTAACTGAGTTTCTCTATCCAGTGAGCATATAGTTTTTAATCTACTAATTTCAATTTAGTATTGAGCACGTGATACTTGTTTTTCCATTACTGTGGTACTTAGGAGAGTATTCTCCAAATTCATCTAGGTTGCTATAAAAGATAGCAAATATCCACCCTTTTAATGGCTGAATAGTATTCCATGGTATACATATGCCACAGTTCATTCGTATGTTAAAGGGCATTTGGGTTGTTTTCACATCTTTGAAATTGTGAATTGGGCTGCTATAAACATTCAAGTGCAAATATCCTTGTGGTAAAATGACTATATTCTTTTGAGTAGATACCTAGTAATGGGAGTACAGGGTCAAATGGAAGATCTACTTTTAGTTTTGTTTTTTTTTTGAGACAGAGCCTCAATCTATCACCCTGGGTAGAGTGCTGTGGCATCACAGCTCACAGCAACCTCTAACTCCTGGGCTCAAGCGAGTCTACTGCCTCAGCCTCCCAAGTAGCTGGGACCACAGGTGCCTGCCACAATGCCCAGCTATTTTTTGGTTGCAGCCATCATTGTTGTTTGGTGGGCCTGGGCTGGATTAGAACCCACCACCTTAGGTGTACGTGGCTGGCACCTTAGCCACTTGAGCCATAGGCGCTGAGCCCTACTTTTAGTTCTTTGAGGATTCTCCATAGTTCTTTCCATACAGGCTGTACTAATTTGCCTTCCTACCAAGAGTGCTTGAATGTTCCCCTCTGCACCCACACCAGCATCTCTTGCTTTGGGACCTTGTGATGCGGGCCATTCTCACTGGGGTTAGGTGATATCTCAAAGTGGTTTTGATTTGCATTTCTCTGATAGAGACAAGCATTTTTCATGTTTTTTGGCCATCTGTCTGTCCTCATGAGAAAAGATTCTGTTCATGTCTCTTGCCCAGTTTTTAAATGAAGTTGCTTGCTCTTCTTAATTTGGTTGAGTTCTTTGTAGATTCTGGCAATTAGTCCTTTGTCGGATTCGTGGCATGCAAGTATCTTCTTCCACTTTGAATGTTTTCTTTTTGCTTTGTTGACTATGTGTGTCCTTAGCTGTGAAAAACTTTTTAACTTGATCAGGTCACATATATTTTTGCGTTGTTGCAAGTGGGGTCTTCTTCACAAATTCTTTCCAAAGGCTGACTTTAGAGTTTCATGTTTTAGATTTAACTCTTATCCATCATCAATTAATTTTCGTACCTTTCGTGGCAAAAGGGTAGGGTCTATGCTGTCTTTTACATGTGACTAACCAATCCTCCTAGCACCATTTATTAAACGTGGATTCTTTCCCCCACTGTATGCTTTTGTTTGCTTCATCAAAGATCAGATAGCAATATGAAGCTGGTTTCATCTCTAGATTCTCTATTCTGTTCCATAGATCTATGTCTCACTTTTTATGCCAGTATCATGCTGTTTTGATCACTAAGGTCTTGTTTTTTTTTTTGAGACAAAGCCTCAAGCTGTTCCCCTGGGTAGAATGCCGTGGCCTCACAGCTCACAGCAACCTCCAACTCGTGGGCTCAAGTGAGTCTCTTGCCTCCGCCTCCCAAGCAGCTGGGACCACAGGCACCCACCACAATGCCTGGCCATTTTTTGGTTGCAGTCATCATTGTTGTTTGGTGGGCCTGGGCTGGATTCGAACCCGTCACGTTAGGTATATGTGGCTGGCGCCTTAGCCACTTGAGCCACAGGCCCCGAGCCAATCACTAAGGCCTTGTAATATAACCTGAAGTCGGGTAACGTGATGCCTCCAGATGTGTTCTTATTTTGTGGAATTGCATTGGCTATTTGGAGGTTTTTTCTGGTTATATATGAAACATAGAACTATTTTTTCAAAATCTTCAAGGTACAACATTGAATTTTTTTTTTTTTTTTTTTTT
>NW_003852489.1:2785895-2792833 GCF_000181295.1 Otolemur garnettii
AAGCGAGTCTCCTGCCTCAGCCTCCCAAGTAGCTGGGACCACAGGCGCCTGCCACAGCGCCTGGCCATTTTTTGGTTGCAGCCATCATTGTTGTTCGGCGGGCCCGTGCTGGGGATTCGAACCCGCCACCTTAGGTGTATGTGGCTGGCGCCTTAGCTGCTTGAGCCACAGGCGCCGAGCCTGGTTCCAGTTCTAAGAGGAGATGCTTTTAGTTTTTCTCCATTCAATATGATAACAGCTGTGGGTTTGTCGTATAAGTTTCTATCAGTTTAAGAAATGTCCTAGCTATACCTCTTTTTTTTTTTTTTTTTTTTTGAGACAGAGCCTCAAGCTGTCCCCCTGGGTAGAGTCCAGTGGCATCACAGCTCACAGTAACCTCCAACTCCTGGGCTCAAGCGAGTCTCCTGCCTCCGCCTCCCAAGTAGCTGGGACCACAGGCTCCCGCCACAATGCCTGGCTTTTTGGTTGCAGCCATCATTGTTGTTTGGCGGGACCAGGCTGGATTCGAACCCGCCACCTTAGGTGTATGTGGCTGGCACCTTAGCCACTTGAGCCACAGGTGCAGAGCCCTATACCTATTTTCTTAAGTGTTCTTTTAATCAAGTCAGCCAGCCTGTGCCTCTTCAGTGAGAAATTCCAACCATTCCCATTTATTGAAAAGAATTGACATGTAGGGTGAATTTATATTAACTTGTTGTGTAGAGGTTTGTAACCTTGTTTTATCACTTGGGCCACTGTGAGAGCTAGCCTTTGTCCTTTAGTGTTTGGGTGTCTTACTTTGCTGGTGGTCCATTGTGCTGATCTCTGTGAAGTATTGGTCTAAGTACTTTGTGCAGAATTAGTCTGTAATGGCAGATTTTCTCAAAGTTTGCTTGCCAGTAAAAGATTTGATTTCTTCATTGAATATGACACTTAGTTTTGTAAGACAGGGAATCCTAGGCTGGCAATTGCTTTGTCTGAGAAAAATGAAGATGTAGGCCCCCTTCCTCTCAGCTGGTTAAGTTTCAATAGAGAAGTCGGATGTCACTCTGATGGATTTGACCTTCTAGGTCAGACACTACTTACAACTGTTTCTAGAATTTTTTCTTTCATTTTGACTTTGACCAGGTTAATTACTATGTGTCTAGAAGAAGCTCTGTCTGAATTAAGTCAGCCTGGAGTTGGATATCATCCAGTAGGTGCATATCTAACTCCTTGGCAATGCTTGAGAAATTTTCAGTTATGGTTATCATTAGCTAGAGCTTCTCTGCCATTGAGATTTTCTTCTTTTGGGGGGATATCTATAATTTGTATGTTTATACACTTTGTGTAGCCCCATAATTCTCTAAGAGATTTCTCTGCTTTAACTCTCTTCTTCTCTTCATCTTTAAATGACTAGGGTAAGTTCAAGAGTCTTGTCTTCCAGCCAGGTACAGTGACTCATGTCTGTCTATCATCCTAGCACTCTAGGTCAAGGCCAAGGTGGGAGAATTGCTTGAAGTGAGGCGTTCAAGACCAGCCTGAGCAAGAGTGAGACTCTGTCTCTACTAAAAATAGAAAAATTATCCAGGTGTTGTGGCAGGTTCCTATCATCCCAGCTACTTGGGAGGCTAAGGCAGACGGATCACTTGAACCAAGTTCCTCTAAGGTTCTTCTCTGTGGTTGAAACTTTCTACTATGTTTTGAAACTCCCTGAATGACTCCTTCATTTCTTTAAGCCCTATTATATTCTTTCTAATTTTGTCCAGATCTTTGGAGACTTTCTCTTTTGTTAAATTCTTGGGTTACTTTTTGGGTTTCCTTTTGTTGGTTTTCTACTTTTCCTTCAATTCCTTTCATTGTTTTTTGCATCCATACTCTGAAATCCATTTCTGTTATTTCTACCATTTCTTTATAGTTAAGATCTTCTATGGTGGCTACATTGTGATCCCTTGGGGAAGTCAATCTGATTCTTCACACTGCCAGTGATTTTTTTTGTTGGTTTTTCCCCGTGTGTGGTTTCTTATTCTTTATTTCCTTCCCCCACTTACTGCTCTTCCTCCTTCCCTTTGATCTTCTCCTTCTTCTGAGGTTGAAATGCCCTCTCAGTGATGGTGGGTGGCAGTTGTGAGTTATGAGTCACTCACACCCTGTCTGAGTTGGAAGACTCAAGTTTTGAGGGGCTATGTTGTGATTGCTCTGGTTATTGGCTGATGTTTGTGTTAGCAACATCTGCTGAGATGTTCTTTTATGTCCATGGTAGACTCTGGTCACCCTGATGGAGAACCGAAGTGCCCCAAGCTTTGGTAAAGCAAGCCTGTAGTTCCAGGGGTGGGGTGGGGGTTCTTTATTTTCATGACCATCAGAATGCGGGGAGGAGGAAGGCAATTCGTGGCTAGGTTGCTTAAGCCTCCCTGTCAGTAGGTGGCGTCTGCAGGAAGGAACAAGTTGCATGCTGTTTCTGGTTCCTGGATTGGTTCCAGTCCCTCAGGAGAAGCACATTGATGCCCTGGGTGGCGGGTTGGCTGATGTGATAGAGATTAAAGGTCTGCTGCCAGTTTCTGGGTGGAGCCCTGCTAGAGAGAGGCTGAAGTGGCCCCTGCTCAGCCAGAGAGTCTATTTATAGTCAGGTCTCTCTGCAGTTCACAGGCTACCTCTGTAAGCCTTCAGAGCCTCCCTCTTCTTCTCCCTGTGCCCTGCTCCACAGTTTCCCCCAATAATCCCTGGCAGGCTGGATCCCAGACCAGCTGAGTTCCCCTGCAACGACTAGACTGTGGGCTGTTCCTGCCCATGATCCCAACCAAGCCAAGAGTGTAGCCCTACTGTGTGGGAAGGAATTCCCCGTGAGCAGGTCACAGCCAGGACCCACACCACACATTCTCCACTGATATCCCCACCAGGCTCCCTCACCTCCCCAGACCTAGTAGGTTAACCCCAGACTATGCCAGGGAGAGGTGCACCCATCCCAAATCTCCCACAGGATGCCTGAGCAGGCTCCATGTCCCACTACTTCAGAGCCTGCCTGGCTCCAGTGGAGCTACCAGGCATACAGCACCAGGGCAAGCCAGCCAGCTGCAGTCAAAGTCTGAGTACACTTTGGTCCACTCCAGGGCACAGAGAGGAAAGGCCTAAGTTCCATGCTCTATGGAAACCTCAGAGTTTCGGCTCAGTTGTCTCTCAGCAACCACAGATGAGGAAGGGGAAGGACAGAAAAGAGTCTGTATGGGAGAAAATAAGCAAGAGCAGTCTGGCAGGAGGGCATCTGCCCTGAACATCCAGGCCCCACAGTCACAGGAATCACTCAGGATCTGCTGGACCCCTGTGGATCCTGCAGTCTGGGCTGGAGTTGAGAAATACCTATGTGGAAAGAAAGGAACAGGGAGAAACCTGAGTAGTTGAAGCACCCTGGGGAGGAAAAAAGTACAAGGAACATGGAGAGCCTATGTGGTGCCTGCTGTCCTGGCTCAGGTCTGCAAAAGTAGGAAGTGTTCCAGTGGGGCTGGGAGCCTTATGCCCTGTCCATAACTAGTTCCCAGACCACTGGTGGCAGTACCCTATGGGCTCACATGGGCAGAAAGTTTCTCCAGTGGCTTGGGAGCCCACTGCCACAGATGTAGGGGAGGGAGAAGCAAACTGCTCCACCTACTTTCTTGCTGGGCTACAAGTCTCTCCTGGTCATCTTCTGCCAATATCCTGCTCTTTCTTGTTCTGTTCTGCAACTTTTTCCCATGGAATTGTGGGATTTCTCACTGGTACTTTCCCCCCAGAATTACACCTGTATTTGGTTTTAGTTTTATCTATTTCATCTAAAACTTTTCCTTGTTTATGAGACAGGCAATTGGTGTCTCTAGTCAGCCATCTGGCTTCTCCCCTCCCTATTCCATTATTTTGTATTGAACAGTTTTCTTCAAATGAGTTACAATAAAATTGGTGAGGTTTATGGCTATTTAGTTATAACATTCTAGTCCTCTCTCCCATTGAGTTTATTTTACTTATTTTTATATTGGGTCTCACTGTATTGCCCAGGCTGTGGTGAACTCCTGGTCTCAAATGATCTTTCTGACTCAAGCGTCTTGGATAGTTGAGACTACGAGTGTATGCTACTGTGCCCAGCTGATTTGAGTTTTAAATATTTCTAATCACTTTCTAATCCCCCAAATGAAAGCAGTTTTTCAAAGAACTATAAAAACTTAAAATTGGCTCAGCACCTGTAGCTTAAGCAGCTAAGGTGCCAGCCACATACACCAGAGCTGGCAGGGTTCGAATCCAGCCCAGGCCTGCCAAACAACAATGACAACTACAACCAAAAAATAGCAAGGCATTGTGGCAGATGCCTGTAGTCTCAGCTACTTGGGGGACTGAGGCAAGAGAATCACTTAAGGCCAGGAGTTGGAGGTTGCTGTGAATTGTGACGCCACAGCACTCTACCCAGGGCAACAGCTTGAGGCTCTGTCTCAAAAACAAAAGTTAAAATCACCTGACAGGACGACTTTACTATTTTATTTTATTTATTTATTTTGAGACAGAGTCTCACTATGTCACCCTCAGTAGAGTGCTATGGCATCACAGCAACCTCAAACTCTTGGGCTCAAGTGATTCTCTTGCCTCAGCCTCCCAAATAGCTGGGACTACAGGCATTCATCACAAAACCCAGCTATTTTTAGAGATAGCGTCTTGCTCTTGCTCAGGATGGTCTTGAACCTGTGACCTCAAGCAATCCACCTGCCTCGGCCTCCCACAGTGCTAGGATTATAGCCACTGCGCCTGGCCTCTCCTCAGATGGTTCTAATATGCAACCTAATGGTTCTAATGTGGTTCTAATGTGCACCAGTTAGGAGCTTGTTAGAAATGCCAGAGCTTGGGCCCCACCTCTTCTCGGACCTATTCAATCAGAATCTGTATTTCAACACAGGTCATTCATATGTACAATAAAATTTCTAAAGTACTATTTTAAATGGAATTTCTAGGTCGAAAAATAGTCACTTTTAGGCTGGACATGGTGGCTCACACCAGTAATCCTAGCACTCTGGGAAGCCACAGCGGGAGAATCCCTTCAGCTCCAGAGTTTAGGACCAGCATGAGTAAGAGTGAGACTAAATATAGAAGCTGAGACCTGTAGTCCCAGCTACTTGGGAGGCTGAGGCAGGAGGATTGCTTGAATTCAGGAGTTTAAGGTTGCTGTGGGCTAGGCTGATGCCACAGCACAGAGTAAGACTCTGTCTTAAAAAAAAAAAAATCATGTTTAAAATACACACTGGCAGGGTCAGGAGTGGCTCATGCCTATAATACTAGCACTCTGTGAGGCTGAGGCAGGTTAATTGCTTGAGCTCAGGAGTTTAAGAACATCCTGAGCCAGAACAAGACTAGCCAGGTACTGTGGGAGCCTGTAGTCCCAGCTATTTGGGAGGCTGAGGCAAGAGGATCGCCCAAGAGTTTGGGGTTGCTCTTGCAACCTAAGCTGACATCACGGCACTCTAATCTAGGTAACAGAGTGAGAGTCTATCTCAAAAAAAAAAAAAAAAAACCCAAACCCCCCCCAAAAACAGTAATTTATATATTTTCTTTATCTTTATTTATCTTACATTTAAATTTCTGACATTTGTTTTTGGTACAAAGACTCAGCCTTTTCATGCTGGAGGACTCTCAGTGCTTTGGGAGGCTGAGGCAGGAGGATCACTCCAGGCCAGCATTTAAGACCAGCCTGGGCAAGAAAATGAAGGCCCCATCTCTACCAAAAAAAAAAAAAAAGTAGCCATGTGTGGTGACACAGGCCTATAGTCCTAGGTACTTAGAAGGCTGAGATGGGAAGATAACTTGAGTCCATTAGTTCAAGGTTATAGGGACCAGGTTGGGTGTGGTGGCTCACCGTATAATCTTAGCATTCTGGGAGGCCAAGGCAGGTGGAATGCTTGAGCTCAGGAGTTTGAGACCAGCCTGAGCCAGAGATAGACCCTGCTTCTACTAAAAAAAAAAAAAAAAGCCAG
Organism: Otolemur garnettii; assembly: GCF_000181295.1. NCBI lineage: Eukaryota > Metazoa > Chordata > Mammalia > Primates > Galagidae > Otolemur > Otolemur garnettii. The sequence continues at coordinate 2,791,838 of NW_003852489.1, forward strand.
GTGTTGTGATGGGCACCTGTAGTCTCAGTGACTTGGAAGCTGAGGCAAGGGGATTGCTTAAGCCTAAGAGTTTGAGGTTGCTGTGAGCTATGACTCCATGGCATTCTACCTACCCAGGGCAACAGACTAACACTGTCTCAAAAAAAAAAAAAAAAAAAGATTACACTGAGCTATGATTGTGCCACTGTACTCTAACAGCCCAGATGACCCTCTCTCTTAAAATAAGTGCCTAAGTAAATTACTCATTTAAAAAATATTTCCAGGCTCGGCGCCTGTGGCTCAAGTGGCTAAGGCGCCAGCCACATACACCTAAGGTGGTGGGTTTGAATCCAGCCCAGACCTGCCAAACAACCATGACGGCTGCAACCAAAAAATAGCCAGGCATTGTGGTGGGTGCCGGTGGTCCCAGCTACTTGGGAGGCTGAGGCAGGAGGATTGCTTGAATTCAGGAGTTTAAGGTTGCTGTGGGCTAGGCTGATGCCACAGCACAGAGTAAGACTCTGTCTTAAAAAAAAAAAAATCATGTTTAAAATACACACTGGCAGGGTCAGGAGTGGCTCATGCCTATAATACTAGCACTCTGTGAGGCTGAGGCAGGTTAATTGCTTGAGCTCAGGAGTTTAAGAACATCCTGAGCCAGAACAAGACTAGCCAGGTACTGTGGGAGCCTGTAGTCCCAGCTATTTGGGAGGCTGAGGCAAGAGGATCGCCCAAGAGTTTGGGGTTGCTCTTGCAACCTAAGCTGACATCACGGCACTCTAATCTAGGTAACAGAGTGAGAGTCTATCTCAAAAAAAAAAAAAAAAAAAAACCCAACCCCCCCCCAAAAACAGTAATTTATATATTTTCTTTATCTTTATTTATCTTACATTTAAATTTCTGACATTTGTTTTTGGTACAAAGACTCAGCCTTTTCATGCTGGAGGACTCTCAGTGCTTTGGGAGGCTGAGGCAGGAGGATCACTCCAGGCCAGCATTTAAGACCAGCCTGGGCAA
>NW_003852489.1:2792853-2807482 GCF_000181295.1 Otolemur garnettii
CCAGGCTGGGGATTTGAACCCGCCACCTTAGGTGTACGTGGCTGGCGCCCTAGCCCGTTGAGCTATAGGCGCCGAGCCTATGCCATATTCTTAATTCTCAAACTTTATACTTCGGTTTTTGGGGAGGCTTTCTATTATGTCCTATGAATTTTTCCATTTCTATGCTAATGTCATACTACTTCTTGTAGCTTTATACTACTATACCTTAATATCTGGTAGGACAAGACCCCTTCTCCTTACTCTTCTTTTCAGTATTGTTTCACTCATGCATTTATTAAAAGCCCTTTAATTTTACTCTACCATACAACTAATAGAATTCAGTGGGAAAGTAGGTTTTACTTAACTCCCAGAGTACCAACTTGTTTCTAAGCTCTTGGGGGATACCTCACTATAACCTGCATCTAACAACAAATACAAGTCTATAACATTACTAGTATCATTTGGAAAAGGGTTAAAATTAAACTACTTGGAAAAGAGCAATTGAAATCTAATCTGGAAATTTCTAATAATGCAAATTTTTCAAGGGTAATTTCATTTAGTAATGGGTCAATATTTATTACCTCTGTGTCTGAACTCACTACATATTTTCTCATTTTGAGGAAAAGTGAGACACTCAGTATGTTCCCAGCACTTGGCACAAAACCCACAGAAGAAATGTGGAGATAGGGATGTGGTTCATAAAGGACACAGGAAACATCATCATCAGTGTCTTCATCTGCTTCTAGATGGGGTAACTTATAAAGAAATTTATTTCTTATAGTTCTGGAGGCTGAGATCAAGAGGTCATATCTGGTTAGGGCTATATTGCTGTGAGGGAAGGCATCACAGAGTCAGAAGCACTCACAAGAGAAAACCAAACTGGATTTTATAGCTAACCCACTTTTATGATGACCTATTAACCCTAAGGGCAGAAGTGTCATGACCCAATCACTTCTTTTTCTTTTTTTTTTGAGACAGAGTCTTACTATGTCACCCTTGGTAGAGTGCCCCAGTGTCACAGTTCATAGCAACCTCAAACTCTTGGGCTCGAGTGATTCTCTTGCCTCAGTCTCCCAAATAGTTGGGACTACAGGCACCCACCAGACCCAATCACTTCTTAAAGGCCTCATCTCTTTTTTTTTTTTTTTTTTTTTTTGAGACAGAGCCTCAAGCTGTCCCCTTGGGTAGAGTGCTATGGCATCACAGCTCACAGCAACCTCCAACTCCCGGGCTCAAGCGAATCTCCTGCCTCAGCCTCCCAAGTAGCGGGGACCACAGGCACCCACCACAATGCCCGGCTATTTTTTGATTGCAGCTGTCATTGTTTTGGTAGGCCCAGGCTGGATTTGAACCCGCCACCTTAGGTGTATGTGGCTGGCGCCTTAGCCACCTGAGCCACGGGCACTGAGCCAAGGCCTCATCTCTTAGTACTGTTATATTAGGGATTAAGTTTCAACATGTGTTTTTTTGTTTTATTTTTTTAGATACAGAGTTTCACTTTATTGCCCTCAGTAGAGTACTGTGGTGTCACAGCTCACAGCAACCTCCAACTCCTGGGCTCAGGTGATTCTCTTGCCTCAGCCTTCCCAGTAGCTGGGACCACAGGCACCTACCACAACACCTGGGTATTTTTTGTTGCAGTTTGAACCTGTTACTCTCAGTATATGGGGCCGGCACCCTACCCACTGAGCCATAGGTGCCACCCAAGTTTCAACATGAGTTTTGAGGGGACAAACATAGCAATCAGCTTTAACCTGAAGTTGGCTCTTGGTCCACTTTCTCAATTCTTAAACTTTGTTTAGGGCATTCTTGAACTACAGTCTCAGGAAAGGTTACTGTGTGTCACTCTGAGTATGCAAATAAAAGAAGGTCATGGAACTCTGGGTGGTTTCCTCTTTTGTAAGTAGGAATAATATCTAACTTTTTGTGCTGTTGTGAGGATTAAAAATAATCACTCATTTAAATATTTGCTGAGTACCTCAGTATAGACAGCTTCTCTGCCAGGAACTAGGGATATCTCAATGAGCAACCCAGACATGCTCCCTGGCCTTGTAGAGCTTACAGTTGTATAGAGGCAGGTGAAGTCAGAACATTCTACTGAAGTGTGCTACATGCTATGAAATGAAAATATAAGTTATATATGGGGCGAGGGGCAAGGTACTACAGGGAGAATCTTACAGAAGGTCCTAACCTAGTCTAAGGCTCAGGGACTCCAGGATGTCTCCCTGGTGAAGTGAACAAGGAGGTGGCTTGTGAAGAGGAAGCATTCTGGGCAGGGAGAACATGTGCCATAGTAGGTTTGAAGAACTGAGAGAAGTCCAGTTTGCCCAAGAGCATTGGAATAAGGACGTGAAACTTATTTTTGCATATTAAAAAGATCACTATGGAGAAAGAGAAGCAATAGTACCAAAGAAATCTTTAAAAAATGTAAACTAGTGAGTGGCTGGGCCTGGTAGCTCACGCCTGTAATCCTAGCACTTGGGAGGCCAACACAGGTAGATTGCCTGAGCTCACAGGTTCAAGACTAGCCTGAGCCAGAGTGAGACCCCCATCTCTAAAAGTAGCCAGGTGTTATGGCGGGAACCTATCCCAGCTACTTGGGATGCTGAGGCAAGAGGATCACTTGAGCCAAGAGTTAGAGGTTGCTGTGCGCTAAGACATCACAGCACTCTATCAAGGGTGACCAAGTGAGACTATGTCTCAAAAAAAAAATAAATAAAATTTTTTATATATATATATATATATATATATGCTAGGGAGTTTTACCCCACTCTCTGTCCCCTTACTTAGAACCTCCTACTGGATTTCCACTTTTTTTTTGAGACAGAGCCTCAAGCTGTCGCCCTGGGTAGAGTGCCGTGTCATCACAGCTCATAGCAACCTCCAACTCCTGGGCTTAAGCAATTCTCTTGCGTCAGCCTCCCAAGTAGCTGGGACTACAGGCACCCGCCACAATGCCCAGTCATTTTTTGGTTGTAGTTGTCATTGTTTGGAGACCCTGGCTGGATTCAAATCTGCCAGCTCTGGTGTATGTGGCTAGTACCTTAGCCACCTGAGCTACAGGGCGCCAAGCCATGGATTTCCACTTTTTATTATGGCCTGTAACTTCTTGCTCAGTCTCCAGCCTCACTTTCTCTCCAGTCACTCCACACATTACTCTGCTCCACCACACTTGCATGGTGCTGTTTCCCATGGAGCCTTTGCAATTTGTTCTTTCTCTTGCTGGGATGCTCATTCCCCCAGAGACACAAAACTGGGTTTTTCTTACCATGCCAATCAAAGGTCACTTCTTTGGGAAAGCTTTCCCTTGAATACCCTACCTAATAATAAGTTGCCCCCACCCCTCATTATCATCTTAGCCTGTTTATTTTCTTTATAGCATTTGCTATGGTGATTTATTTGTTTATTTAGCTGGAAGACTGCTGAGGCTCTGCTTTGGTTACTGTTGCCCCAGCACCTCAGTGCCTGGCATACAGAATCATTCAAGAAGATACATTGAGTGTGGGATCATATGAAAAAGGCCACTTAAGGAGGCTGTTGTAACTTAGGGCTCAGGTAAGGAGTTACTAGTAGTATGGATGAGGGAGGGTAGTGGCAACTGAAATAGAGACAAGCTGGATAAAAGAGACATGTATTTTTGAGGCCTCCCAAGTAGCTGGGACTACAGGCACATGCCCCCTGGCTAATGATTGATTTTTTGATGCAAGGAGTAAAGGAATGGGGGGAAGAGTCAAAAATGGCTCCTGGGTTTCTGTTTGGAGTGCCTGACTGGACAATAACTGTAAGGGGAATGCTGGAGGTAGAGGAGGTTAAGACTATGTGTTTAGTTCTGGATAAGTCAGCAAGATGACTGAAGGACATCCAAGTGGCGACACTGACTATATGGGTAGGCATATGAGCTCACGGGAGAAGTCTAGATCTAGACTCATAAATCTGGGAGTTGTCAGTCCCATGCTAATTGAAGTCATGAGAGTAAAGACAGTCTCTAAGGGGAGAACCTGAAGTGAGAATAGATAGGGGTGAGTCTCTTTAGGAGGCTGAGGTGAAGTAGCCAGAAAGACCGAAGGAAAACCAACAAAATAAATAGCCTAAGAGAGTGAGAAATGAGTATAAGGCCAAAGTGTCCATGGGATTCAGGTACATGAAAGTTGCAGGTGACCTCAGTGACTGCTAACAAATGTTAGGGGAAGAATTCGGATTCTAGTGCATTGAGGAGTGAGTGGGAGATCAGGCACTAAAGATAGGTGTAGGCAACTATTTTAAGAACCCCAACTGCAGTGCATGGGAGGAGAGTGATGAGACGGGAGCCAAAAGGAAGGGGAGATCCAGGGAACACTTTTTAAAGGTAGGAAAATCCAAGGGTGTTAATACTGATAAAAAGAAGCTCATAAAGAAGGGATTGAAGCTACTGAAATAGAAGATAACCTGGGAAAAATAATCCTGAGTGGACGAAAAATGATACTGGTCTAGGACAGGAGGGAAAGTGGAAATAATAGGTGTAGAATAGGTCCATCTCTAGCTAAGGAAGACTGCTTCACCTACAACTATATTCATCTAGAGATAGATGTGGTCATGTTAGTAGTTTTGGTGGTGGGAAGCCAATTTAGTTCCCATCTGATGGCTTCTATTTTTTCTGTGAAATTGGAAATAAAGTCATCTGTTGAGTGTTGATGAGAGGGGAGGGTTAGAACATTGAAATAGCTAATGAGAGTAGGAGAAGAGCATACTAAAAAAATACTAGGACTGCTATCTGCAGGAAAAGGATTAATGTATATAAAGTAATTGGCACTTCATGGTTGTTCTATAACCAATGAACAGTATCTGCCAACATTATTATTGTTAATATTGGCTAATATTATACAGTCACTGACCAGAAAGAGTCAACTCTGTATATAGGAGATTACAGTCCTTATCAGCAAGAGTTTATATAGGGCCTTTATCATTTATGAATACTAATAGATAATGGGATAATAATTTATCATATATAATAATACATCTACTGTTATAGTCCTTATATTTTTATGTATGTTGGGGGTTTTTTGTTTCTTTTTTTTTGAGACAGAGGCTCAAGCTGTCGCCCTGGGTAGAGTGCTGTGGCATCACAGCTCACAGCAACCTCCAACTCCTGGGCTCAAGTGATTCTCCTGCCTCCTCCTCCCAAGTAGCTGGGACTACAGGCGCCCACCACAATGCCTGGCTGTTTTTTGGTTGCAGTTGTCATTGTTGTTTGGCGAGCCCAGGTTGGATTTGAACCCACCAGCTCAGGTGTATGTGGCTAGCGCCTTAGCTGCTTGAGCCACAGGTGCCCAGCCATTTTTTTTTGTTATTTGTTTGTTTCTTTTTCCTTGAGAGTCTTACTCTGTCACCCTGGGTAGAGTGCTGTAGTATCACGGCTCACAGCAACCTCAAACTCTTGGGCTCAACTGATCTTCTTGCCTCAGCCTCCCAAGTACCTGGGACTATAGGCGCCCACCACAACACTTGAGTATTTTTAAAGATAGCGTCTCAATCTTGCTTAAGCCAGGCTCCAACTCCTGAGTTCAAGTAACCTGCCCATCTAGGACTCCTAGAGTGCTTTACAAACAATACAAAGTTATTATTTACAAAATTAACTTGTTCATCTAGTCATCAATGGCAAGCAACTGTTTTCTTTCTTTCTTTTCTTCTTTCCTTCCGTCATTTATTTATTTAAAGACAGAGTTTCACTTTGTCCCCTGGGTAAAGAGTACTGTGGCATCATAGCTCACAACAACCTCAAACTCCTGGGCTTAAGCAATTCACTTGCCTCAGCCCCCCGAGTAGCTGGGACTACAGGTGCCCACTACAACCCCCCACTATTTTTTAGAGACAGAGTCTCACTCTTGCTCAGGCTGGTCTTGAACTTGTGAGCGCAAACAATCCACCCACCTTGGCCTCCCAGAATGCTAGGATTATAGGTGTGAGCCACTGCACCTGGCCTGTTTCCTCACTTTAAAATGGCCAAATAGATCAATACCCTCCCATTTTATCCATGTAGGGTAAAATTTGGGGGAACAAAGAAGTATGAATATAAACATTCACAACAGGAACTATTCACTTTTTTTTTTTTTGAGACGGAGCCTCAAACTATTCCCCTGGGTAGAGTGCCATGGCATCATGCTCACAGCAACCTCCAACTCCTGGGCTCAAGCGAGTCTCCTGCCTCAGCCTCCTAAGTAGCTGGGACTACAGGCGCCCGCCACAACGCCTGGCCATTTTTTGGTTGCAGCCATCATTGTTGTTTGGCGGGCCCGGGCTGGGGATTCGAACCCGCCCACCTTAGGTGTATGTGGCTGGCGCCTTAGCCGCTTGAGCCACAGGCACCGAGCCACTATTCACTTTTCACTTAAAAAAGTTTACTACTTACTCACTGAGACAGAATAAAATGTCTAATACTGCACAACAGCACATAGTTTCCAAGAAAAGTGTTTTTATTCATAGGTGAAAAATTCAAATTGGAGGTAGATAAAAGTATATAAATCTTCTGAAAACTAGGCTAGATAACATGTATGCATTTGGCCAATAGTCACAACAGGCTAAATTAGAGACAATGTTATGATCTTAGTATTACTACAACTTCATTACCCCAACACATTAATGATGTGAGGTGTACAATCCAAAATATATGGAGATAATGTCTGTTCACCTTCAAGTTTTCAAAATATCTTAGGATTTTATTGCTATCAGAACTGTAAGCCAATTCTAGCTCGAATGGGAGTATGGTTATCCCAGCCATGTGGACAGGTGGTATTCATGTTATAAAACATGGATGGCCGGGCCTGATGGCTCACGCCTGTAATCCTAGCACTCTGGGAGGCTTAGGCAGGTGGAGTGCCTGAGCTCACAGGTTGGAGACCAGCCTGAACAAGAGTGAGGCCCTGTCTCTAAAAATAGCTGGGCATTGTGGTGGGCACCTGTAGTCTCAGCTATTCCTGAGCCCAGGAATCTGAGGTTGCTGTGAACTATGACACCACAACACTCTACTGAGGGTGACAAAGTGAGACTTTGTCAGGAAGGAAGGGAGGAAGGGAGACAGGGAGGGAAGGAAGGAAGGAAAGAAGGAAACGAAATGGGCCAGGGACAGTGGCTTATAACTGTAATCCTAGGACTCTGGGAGGCCAAGGCAGGTGGATTGCTTGAGCTCACAAGTTCAAGATCAGCCTGAGCAAGACCGAGACCCCATCTCTAAAAGACAGCCAGGGGTTATGGTGGGCGCCTATAGTCCCAGCTACTCAGGAGACAGAGGCAAGAAAATCACTTGAGCCCAGGAGTGAGCTATGATGCCACAGCACTCTACCAAGGGCAACAAAGTGAGCCTCTGTCTCAAAACAAAAAACAAAAAACAAACAAACAAACAAACATGGGTGACTTCAGCCAGTTTGTACAACGAGTGGTAGCAGTAACAGCCTATTTGTCAAACTTTGTAACAGAACTGCCTCAATGGGTGGCAGTTCTCTCCCCAACTCCCAATAGCTCAAACACAGAAATATATCTTTCACAGCTGAAACTTCACAGATATTAAAAGAGATATTTTATTATATAACAGAACTTAAAGTTTTCAAAAATTTACATCAACAAAACTAAAAGCCATTCAGGGCACATGAAAAAAAAATTTTGCAAACAAAACTACCTCTCACTTTCAGAAACTTGACTGAAAACAAATGGTTGAATGTGCTGCCAACACACAGGGTCAAACCATTATGTCTCTTATGGCAGTTGAACAGTGAGAGTTAAGACCTGTACCTGCTGCCCTGACAGCAACTGAAGCAGATAAAGAGAGGAGCTCACAACCAGGACATTCGAACCCAGGCCAGGAGTCCATCTACGATCCAGTTCCAGTCAGTCTGACAAGTCACTCTGATCCAGCACGATTATCCTGTGTGCATGTTTTTTAAAGAACAAAAAAGGGAGTTTCAAGTTGGCATGTATATTTCTCAAAAGCATAAACATCCTCTTTCTGTTCAACTGAATTTAAAGGAAGGGGATTTTCATCTTTATAATCAAGAGGGATCATGATCAAAAGTGGATCATGAAAGTATCTTCTGTATTCCTTCCATATTAAAATTGTTCCTGGGCTATGTCTACCACTTACGTAAAAGTTGGCATTAATTTCATCTTAGATTTTTTAAAATTTCAGATTAACATGAGGGTACAAATGATTAGGTTACATTGTGTTTGTTAGGTAGAATCAAAGCTATAGTTGAGCCCCTCACACGGGAGGTGTGCCATATACCCTTAAATTGTGCCTGTTAGGTGAGATCACCTTATATTTTAATTAAATGTAACCATTAATCTTTTAAAAATTGAGCAGTTTTGCCTGAATTCAAGTCTTTGTCTTAATGTTTATTGAGACACTGGTAAATGTTTTAAGTCTGCTCATGTTTATAAACTGTCAACTTTGACCTGCGAACATGTGACATCTCATTACCTGGATGGTTCGGACCAACCCAGTCGCTTCCAAAAACAGGGTTTTAGTTCATCTGAATGAAATATAAAAGGGAAAATAAAACAGGATTATCTTCTAGGTCAAAGGGTATTCAGAATTCACATTAGTGCTCTCTCTCCAACCTCCAACAGTTTTTTGCCTACTATGCATAATCTAGAGATAGAATCTTTCTAAAAACACAGTTAATGGGCCTCCCCTCCTAACATTCTACAGTTCTCTGCCATAGCTGTGGAGACTGATAACTAAGTCACAAAGTCCCTCCATTATCATCTCAGTGAACCCAATACTAGCTAACTGCCCATTCACCCTCAGTCCTGTGCCAGTCAAGGTTCTGGAGGAAACAGAATATACCCTTGGCTGGTTCAAATAAAGATTCCTTAATGAAGTGACTATATACAGAGGTTTAGTTAAGAGTTAAGGGAACAAACAAGGAAGGGCAAGGTATCCAGTGACTAGCACCAGCAGGAAGCTTAAGTCTGAAGGGACTAAGGACTGAGGATGAGGGGTCAGTTACTGGAACCTAGTGAGAGCTAGAAATCAGGAGAACAGACTGCATTATAGAAACTGAGTTGTGAAGTGATACCACTTCTACAAGGTATAAGGCAAGTAGGGAAAGTAATACCCCAACCTCTCTCCAATCCTCTAGGCTGCTGCAGCCTCCCACTGGGCAACAGGAAGCCCAGAAGATACAGTCCACTAGGGTGGACATCCTAGGGCACAAGCAGGGCAGGCAAAGGAGAAGGAACATGTCTTGAGAAGAGATGAAAGGGATACCAGATGATCTGAAAGAGTTACTATTTTATTTTCTAAGTAGGAGGAACTTAAATATAGGAGAGCATCATTTCCATTGGCATACTAGAAACCTTAAAACTCCATCGTAGTTTTGAAATTAAGGTTAACTGGCTCAGCTCCTGTAGCTCAGTGGTTAGGGCGCCGGCCACATGCACCAGGGCTGGTGGGTTTGAACCCAGCCCAGGCCTGCTAAACAACAAATAAAAAAATAGCCAGGTGTTGTGGTGAGCACTTATAGTCCCAGCTACTAGGGAGGCTGAGGCAAGAGAATCACTTGAGCCCAAGAGTTTGAGGTTGCTGTGAGCTATGACACCACAGCACTCTACCCAGGGTGACAAAGTGAGACTCTGTTTCAAAAAAAAAAAAAAGAAATTAAGATTAACTTATAACTTTCAAATTACTTATAGATCCCATTGAAATTCCATAAAATATGATTTCTTATTGAATTCTCTAGCATCTATGAGTTAAATTTAAAATTCTTTTGAAGATGTTAGACAATTAGAAGCAAAACATATTTCCAGACAATGTGCAAGATAATGATGAAGAGACTGGGTGAAAGTCTGCTTTATAAATAGAATTGGATGTTATTACTGCTTTGTGATGAAGCTTTGCTTAGCAATTAACAGAAAACCTGGGCTGAACTGCAGGGAAAAATAAATTATCAAAGGTAGGAAAATTATGTATAGCATCTGGGAAACATTTCTAAACAACTTTGATGCTCATCAAAGCCCAAGGACTGCAGATTATGACATACATATAAACAATCATTCATACCTTCTTCAGAAGTCCCTAAAAAGCTCTCTGATTTCCTTCTCTCTGGCTTGATGCTTTCTTCCCTTTTTCTCTTCTTTTCACCAACTTCTTGATCCTTGGTATTTATTTCCCTTTAATAACAATGATTTGGAGCATCAAACCACAAGCATAATGGCCAGGGAAAATGGACAGCACTCCACAGGAAACAAAATAGCTAACACTAATGGAGTGTTTCCTATGGGCCAGGCACTGGTTTAAGAGCTGGGACACATATTTTTAACTCCCATAATTCTCATGACCACTACCATCCATCCTCATTCAGTGATGAGGAAAGGAGGCACAAAGAGTTAAATTACACACCTAGTAAGTCCTAGAGCTGTCTGCCTGAGACTGTTTTCAATCATTATGCTATATTAACTCAAAGAAATAAAAGCATTTTACTTGCGTTGTAATTGGCATCTTTCCAAAACCATCATTTATTTTATCACCTTATCTTTATTTCCTAAACATCTCTCTGAAATAAATATCTAAGTAATTAAAATATCTCACAATCTGGCTCAACACCCATAGCACAGCTGTATACAGCCACATATACCGAGGCTGATGGGTTTGAACCTGGCTGGGGCCAGCTAAGCAACAATGACAACTGTAACAGAAAAAAACAGCCAGGAGTTGTGGTGGGCGCCTGTAGTCCCAGCTACACACACATACAAAATATCTCACAATTTTAGAGCACGTTTGTCAAACTAGTCAGCAGAAACCATCTCCCTCACTCAATGAGAAGCTCCTTAAGGGCAGAGCCATCTATCCACTTTGTAGCACCTCCAGTCCCTAGCACAGTGCTTAATAATTGTTGGGCAAACCAAAATAACACTGTTTAGGGATTCTTCTGTTTCCATTTGGTAGATAGTCAAAATACGTAAAATGAGAGAGAAAATAAAGCCACCTAGAGAGAAGAGGGATTTTTTTTCTCTCTTAACTTTTTACCATGAATAGAAACATAGGCTCAAGAGCTGGAGGAGGCCTTTGAGTTATAGTTTACCTCTGTCCAAATGCCCAAACCAGAGAGTCATCTAGCCTCTACTTAAGGAGCACTAGCCATTGTCACAGAAAGGTAACCATTTTCCCTATCAGACTGCTGCAGCTATTACAAAGTCCATGCTTCACTGAATAAAATTCTGTTACTCTGTGAGTTTTAGTCACTAACTCTGTCCTTTGCAGCAGAGGCAAGTAAGCTGACTCTCTTAACTTTACAATATTTCAGGTATTTCAGGGCAGCTATCAAATTCCCCACTCCATCTGCTCTTCTCAGGCTAAGCTTCCCCAGCTCCTTCAGCTGTTCTCATATGACATGATTTCCAGACTTCTGACTGTTCTGTGGCCACCCTCCTGTGTTTAATATCCCTTTTAAAACGTGACACCCTGAAAGGAGCTCCACATTATGTCCTAGGAGTCCTCTAAACAGCACATTACCTGTCTCACACATTATTTTATCCAGACAGTACATTTTTATCTATCAAGCATTATGGCTGTATTGACCTTCAAGTAACTTTATCAAATAGAGGCCTGAGTCATCGTCCATGTCAAATTCTTCAGGAAGAATTTCTTGAATTCTTGCCATGTTTCAAGATGTATACTAAGTGCTGGACATATTCAAGTAAGACATACTTCCTGCTTCAATGAAATTAGAGCAGGAGCTTCTGATCATAAAAATTCTCCAATTTCAGCTGGGCACGGTGCCTCATGCATATAATCCTAATACTGTGGGAGGCCAAGGCAGGAGGATTGCTTGAGGTCAGGAATTCGTGACCAGCCTGAGGAAAAGCAAGACTCCTCTCTTTTGTCTCTACAAAAAATAGGAAAATCAGCTGGGCATGGCAGCATGTGTTTATAGTCCCAACTAGTTGAGAGGCTGAAACAGGAGCACTGTTTAGCCTAGGAGTTTGAGGTTGCAGTGAGCTATTATGACGCCACTGCATTTTATCCTGGGCAACAGAGTGAGACTGTGTCTCAAAAAAAAAAAAAAATCTCCAATTAGATCAGATCTCTCACATTCTGTAATTTTGGATCTAAAATTTTTTGGATCTTTTACCTTTATCTTTTAAAGAGTCTAACATCTTCACCTATCAAGACCATTTTGTACCCTAAGTCTATCACCCATCATATTAGCCTTCATTCCTAGATCTGTATTATCTAAAAATTTAATAAGCATGCCTTTTCTGATTTAATTCAAATAGCTAATGAAAACGTTGACAGAGGCAGGACCAAGATACAGCAATCTTAAGAGGTTTGTCTCTCTACTGATGTCAATCTCTGCTAATCAGTATCATGGGCACTGTGGGTGGCTGGAGGAAGAGGGGCAAGCTCTAGAGTACAGACAGATGGAGTCAGGCCTGGCTTATCTACAGCAATGTAATGCCATTAGCAGACAGTCACTCCCCAAGAAGTCTAAAACCTAGCCCCACTTCCTGAAAAACAAGAAAATGATCCCCTAATGGGGACTAATAACCTTGTAGAGCCCTTGGGGAGGTCCTGTAGCTCCAAGGTCTCCTCAGGTGGCTGCAGCCATCTTTCCAGGTCCTCATCCAGAGAAGAATGAGCTCTGTCCAAGGACAAGTGAAGAGAATGAGGACAACTGTCATTTCCTTCTCCCTTGATAAGGGTGCATAACACTTTTTACAGCAGGAAGGCACCTGTGCTTTGACTCTACATATGGGAGAATGAGAGCTTGGTAAGATGGTGTCTAGGTCACTTAGATCTGATTTAAATGCACCAAAACAGTCCTTTAGTCCTCTGACCAAAAGACTCAGTTCTCATGAGATCACTTCCTCCTAAAGTCCAATGTTAGACTCTGTTTCACATGTAGGTCCTCAACTCAGTTTCCACCTGAGGCTAGAACTATCTATACTTCCCTACATGTTCTTCTAAGAACTACCTCTGAGGCTAGAAGATGCAGAGTAGAGAGTTTAAAGAAGACTTCCAAAGTCCTACCCATCTGAAAAAATACCTTCCACTCTGGCTTGGTGCCTAGACTGATCATTCACAGCACTGAGATGAGAATCTGTGGAGCATCTACCTGTGGCCAGCACTGCCAGACCTTTTGAAGAAGCAAGAGACAACAGTAGCTAACTTTTGATCATTTATATAACTGAAGGTAATTTTGTCTTCCTCAGCAACTGTTCTTTTGCTTGAATAATGACATAATTTTTTTTACTGAAGGTATTTTGGGGAGAGAGAAGGAATAAAGTTACATCATACACCATACACAAAACATTTCTAAAACTTCCCAGGAAAAAAAAATTTGTCTTCCCCATTTTTTTCTCTTTGTTTTCTCCCAAAAGCCCTCTCCCCACTTTCCTCTCAGGTCATAGTACCCTAGTTTCCTCTACTTCCCAGACCCTTCCAGGTCTCTCTCTTTCCTGTCCTTATATGAAGAATAATTTAGTCCTTGAAGAATTTGACAGATACTAGATTTACTACCCAAAAGTTATTCATAACATTCCCCTCTGCTCTCCTCTTCTGTAGTAGCTGGAAATCCAGAAACTTAGTTTCCAGTCTCCCTGTACCCGTCTCCAAATATACATGTAATAGGATACAATGGGATATAAGTGGCCATCTGAAGGGAACAGTCTATGGGAAAAGTTTTGCTTTCCAGGTAAAAAAGAGACAGAGTCAGACAACGTATTCCTTTGTATGAGGCCAGGTGCAGTGGCTCACATCTCTAATCCTAGCACCCTGGGAGGCTAAGGCAGGTGGATTGAACTCCTGGATTCAAGACCAGCCTGAGCCAGAGTGAGACCCCATCTCTAAAAATAGCCAGGCATTGTGGTGGGCACCTGTAGCCCCAGCTACTTGGGAGGCTGAGGCAAGAGAATTGCTTAAGCCCAAGAGTTTGAGGTTGCTGTGAGCTGTGATGCCATGATATTCTACTGAGGGCAACAAAGTGAGACTCTTTCTAAAAAAAAAAAAAAAAATTCCTTTGCCCACCCTCTTCTGTCTACCTGGTGTGGACACCAGCCAGGACAGGATAAGTCCATAAGGAAAGGTCAACACTCCATGAACAACAGAGTGGGAAGATCAAAAGGGCCTAAGTCTCTGGTGGCATCACTGGACTGCTATACCAGTCATGCCTTTTTATCTGTGTTAACACATTGCTGGCCAGGCATGAGCTATCCAGTAACATGGATGGTTTCTACATAAAATTGCCAGTCAACAATGTGTTAAGATGTTAGAGGCACTAAATGATTCTATATTATAAGCAGCTGAGAGATGAGGAGAGGCACAAGAATAAAATAGGCTGAATTTGGGACAACTGGGAACTGAGCCTGGGAGAAATTAATCAGGGAACAGATGCTATGCTAATACACCGTTGATGTGCAATTTTACACAGAAACTGTCCATGTTACCAGGTAACTCATGACGAGTCAGCAATGTGTTACATGAGTGGGCCTCTTGTTAAATGAGACAAATTCATTTAAGCATGATAGTTGAGGCTTTCTATCATTCATAGCTGAAAGATTCTGCATGGCTTCCCCAAGGATCCTTAAGGGCCAGGATTAAGATAAGGTGAGTGGCTCGGCGCCTATGGCTCAACCGGCTAAGGCGCCAGCCACGTACACCTAAGGTGGCGGGTTCGAATCC